>NC_090369.1:746311-853811 GCF_035084215.1 Heptranchias perlo | reverse complement strand
TGTGAGTGAGTCTGTGTGTGTGTGTGTGTGAGTCTGTGTGTGTGTGTGAGTGAGTCTGTGTGTGTGTGTGTGTGAGTCTGTGTGTGTGTGTGAGTGAGTCTGTGTGTGTGTGTGAGTGAGTCTGTGTGTGTGTGTGAGTGAGTCTGTGTGTGTGTGTGAGTGAGTCTGTGTGTGTGTGTGAGTGAGTCTGTGTGTGTGTGTGAGTGAGTCTGTGTGTGTGTGTGAGTGAGTCTGTGTGTGTGTGTGAGTGAGTCTGTGTGTGTGTGTGAGTGAGTCTGTGTGTGTGTGTGAGTGAGTGAGTCTGTGTGTGTGTGTGAGTGAGTCTGTGTGTGTGAGTGAGTCTGTGTGTGTGTGTGTGAGTGAGTCTGTGTGTGTGTGTGAGTGAGTCTGTGTGTGTGAGTGAGTCTGTGTGTGTGTGTGAGTGAGTCTGTGTGTGTGAGTGAGTCTGTGTGTGTGAGTGAGTCTGTGTGTGTGTGAGTGAGTCTGTGTGTGTGAGTGTGTGTGTGAGTCTGTGTGTGTGTGTGAGTGAGTCTGTGTGTGTGAGTGTGTGTGTGTGTGAGTGAGTCTGTGTGTGTGTGTGAGTGAGTCTGTGTGTGTGAGTGAGTCTGTGTGTGTGTGAGTGAGTCTGTGTGTGTGAGTGTGTGTGTGAGTGAGTGAGTCTGTGTGTGTGTGTGAGTGAGTCTGTGTGTGTGAGTGAGTCTGTGTGTGTGTGTGAGTGAGTCTGTGTGTGTGTGAGAGTGAGTCTGTGTGTGTGAGTGAGTCTGTGTGTGTGTGTGAGTGAGTCTGTGTGTGTGTGTGAGTGAGTCTGTGTGTGTGTGTGAGAGTGAGTCTGTGTGTGTGTGTGTGTGAGTGAGTCTGTGTGTGTGTGTGAGTGAGTCTGTGTGTGTGTGTGAGAGTGAGTCTGTGTGTGTGTGTGAGAGTCTGACCCTCTGTCCCACACCATCCCCTCTCCCCCCGGGTCCCTCTCCCCCCGGTCCCTCCCCCCCCCGGGTCAGATACTGACCCTCTGTTCCACACTCTGTCGATCTGAGACCCACCTCCCTCTGCGGACTGAACCACGGTGATTGGGCTGAAGGCCCCGTCCCCCTTGTTGTTATAAACTCCGACCTTGACCTCGAAGGGAGTGAGGGGCCTCAGATTCTCGTCCCTGTACACGTATCGACACACGTCCGGCACAGACACCATCTTCTCCATCCAGCCCCGGCTCCCGTTTGGTCGAAAGGCCACGATGTAACCGAACCCTTCACCGTGCTGGAACTCCTCCGAAACCGGCTGCACCAAGAGGGCGGCAAAGACAGGTCACAAATCCCGGCAACAAACATCTCCTCTCCCCCTCCTCTCTGTCTCTTCCTCACTCTCTCTCTCTCTATCCCTCACTCTGTCACCCTCTCTGTCCCTCTCCCCCTCGCTCTGTCCCTCTCTCTCTGTCCCTTGCTCAGTCTCTCTCTCTCTCTCTCTGTCTCTCTGTCTCTCTCTCTCTGTCTCTCTCTCTGTCTCTCTGTCTCTCTCTCTGTCTCTCTCTCTCTGTCGCTCTCTCTCTCTGTCTCTCTGTCTCTCTCTCTCTGTCTCTCTCTCTGTCTCTCTCTCTCTGTCTCTCTCTCTCTCTGTCCCTTTCTCTCTGTCCCTTGCTCGGTCCTCTCTCTCTGTCCCCCTCTCCCTCACTCTTTCTCCCACTGTTGCTCCTTGAGTCTCTCTCTCTCTCTCCCTGTCTCTCTCTCTCTCTCTGTCTCTCTCTCTCTCTCTCTGTCTCTCTCTCTCTCTCCCTGTCTCTCTGTCTCTCTCTCTCTGTCTCTCTCTTTCCCCTCTCTCTCCCTTACTCTCTCTCTCTCTCCCTTACTCTCTCTCTCTCTCTCTCTCTCCCTTACTCTCTCTCTCTCTCTCTGTCTCTCTCTCTCTGTCCCTTTCTCTCTCTCCCTTACTCTCTCTCTCTCCCTCTCTCTCTCTCTCTCTGTCTCTCTCTCTCTCTGTCTCTCTCTCTCTGTCTCTCTCTTTCCCCTCTCTCTCCCTTACTCTCTCTCTCTCTCTGTCTCTCTCTCTCTCTCTGTCCCTTTCTCTCTCTCCCTTACTCTCTCTCTCTCTCTCTCTCTGTCCCTTTCTCTCTCTCCTTTCCTCCCTCCCTCCCTCCCTCCCTCATGGCCACGAGTGAATTACCCCGGTCAGATCAGCTCACGCAGGACAGGCCGGGGATGGAGAGGGGGACTTCCTTCCTGAGCCTGGGGTTCAGGCACTCCCTGAACCGTTGAGTAGCTGGGCTGTTTGGTGAATGAGAGCCAGCAATGGGCAGGGAGTGTGACAACGGGGAGATTACTGGCAAACACTTACCTCCCACACAATCACCAGCTCCTTCCGTTTACCACCACCTCCACTCACATTGGCCGGAGGAACCGAGGGAACTGGGGAGAAGAGGAGGGGAAAGAAAGTCAATAAACCCGAGGGAGACCCGGTCTCACACAGTCAGTGGGATTGGTCAATAAACCCGAGGGAGACCCGGTCTCACACAGTCAGTGGGATTGGTCAATAAACCCGAGGGAGACCCGGTCTCACACAGTCAGTGGGATTGGTCAATAAACCCGAGGGAGACCCGGTCTCTCACACAGTCAGTGGGATTGGTCAATAAACCCGAGGGAGACCCGGTCTCACACACGGTCAGTGCGATTGGTCAATAAACCCGAGGGAGACCCGGTCTCTCACACACGGTCAGTGGGATTGGTCAATAAACCCGAGGGAGACCCGGTCTCACACAGTCAGTGGGATTGGTCAATAAACCCGAGGGAGACCCGGTCTCTCACACGGTCAGTGCGATTGGTCAATAAACCCGAGGGAGACCCGGTCTCACACACGGTCAGTGCGATTGGTCAATAAACCCGAGGGAGACCCGGTCTCTCACACGGTCAGTGGGATTGGTCAATAAACCCGAGGGAGACCCGGTCTCTCACACGGTCAGTGCGATTGGTCAATAAACCCGAGGGAGACCCGGTCTCTCACACGGTCAGTGCGATTGGTCAATAAACCCGAGGGAGACCCGGTCTCACACACGGTCAGTGCGATTGGTCAATAAACCCGAGGGAGACCCGGTCTCACACACGGTCAGTGCGATTGGTCAATAAACCCGAGGGAGACCCGGTCTCTCACACGGTCAGTGGGATTGGTCAATAAACCCGAGGGAGACCCGGTCTCTCACACGGTCAGTGGGATTGGTCAATAAACCCGAGGGAGACCCGGTCTCACACACGGTCAGTGCGATTGGTCAATAAACCCGAGGGAGACCCGGTCTCTCACACGGTCAGTGGGATTGGTCAATAAACCCGAGGGAGACCCGGTCTCTCACACGGTCAGTGCGATTGGTCAATAAACCCGAGGGAGACCCGGTCTCTCACACGGTCAGTGCGATTGGTCAATAAACCCGAGGGAGACCCGGTCTCTCACACGGTCAGTGGGATTGGTCAATAAACCCGAGGGAGACCCGGTCTCACACACAAGGTCAGTGGGATTGGTCAATAAACCCGAGGGAGACCCGGTCTCTCACACGGTCAGTGGGATTGGTCAATAAACCCGAGGGAGACCCGGTCTCACACACAAGGTCAGTGGGATTGGTCAATAAACCCGAGGGAGACCCGGTCTCTCACACGGTCAGTGCGATTGGTCAATAAACCCGAGGGAGACCCGGTCTCACACACGGTCAGTGCGATTGGTCAATAAACCCGAGGGAGACCCGGTCTCACACAGTCAGTGGGATTGGTCAATAAACCCGAGGGAGACCCGGTCTCACACACGGTCAGTGGGATTGGTCAATAAACCCGAGGGAGACCCGGTCTCTCACACGGTCAGTGCGATTGGTCAATAAACCCGAGGGAGACCCGGTCTCTCACACGGTCAGTGCGATTGGTCAATAAACCCGAGGGAGACCCGGTCTCACACACGGTCAGTGGGATTGGTCAATAAACCCGAGGGAGACCCGGTCTCTCACACGGTCAGTGCGATTGGTCAATAAACCCGAGGGAGACCCGGTCTCTCACACGGTCAGTGCGATTGGTCAATAAACCCGAGGGAGACCCGGTCTCTCTCACGGTCAGTGGGATTGGTCAATAAACCCGAGGGAGACCCGGTCTCTCACGGTCAGTGGGATTGGTCAATAAACCCGAGGGAGACCCGGTCTCTCACACGGTCAGTGCGATTGGTCAATAAACCCGAGGGAGACCCGGTCTCAAACACGGTCAGTGCGATTGGTCAATAAACCCGAGGGAGACCCGGTCTCTCACACGGTCAGTGGGATTGGTCAATAAACCCGAGGGAGACCCGGTCTCTCACACGGTCAGTGCGATTGGTCAATAAACCCGAGGGAGACCCGGTCTCTCACACGGTCAGTGCGATTGGTCAATAAACCCGAGGGAGACCCGGTCTCTCACACGGTCAGTGGGATTGGTCAATAAACCCGAGGGAGACCCGGTCTCTCACACGGTCAGTGCGATTGGTCAATAAACCCGAGGGAGACCCGGTCTCTCACACGGTCAGTGGGATTGGTCAATAAACCCGAGGGAGACCCGGTCTCTCACACGGTCAGTGCGATTGGTCAATAAACCCGAGGGAGACCCGGTCTCTCACACGGTCAGTGCGATTGGTCAATAAACCCGAGGGAGACCCGGTCTATCACACGGTCAGTGGGATTGGTCAATAAACCCGAGGGAGACCCGGTCTCTCTCACGGTCAGTGGGATTGGTCAATAAACCCGAGGGAGACCCGGTCTCACACACGGTCAGTGGGATTGGTCAATAAACCCGAGGGAGACCCGGTCTCTCTCACGGTCAGTGGGATTGGTCAATAAACCCGAGGGAGACCTGGTCTCACACACGGTCAGTGCGATTGGTCAATAAACCCGAGGGAGACCCGGTCTCACACACACGGTCAGTGGGATTGGTCAATAAACCCGAGGGAGACCCGGTCTCTCACACGGTCAGTGGGATTGGTCAATAAACCCGAGGGAGACCCGGTCTCTCACACACGGTCAGTGGGATTGGTCAATAAACCCGAGGGAGACCCGGTCTCTCACACGGTCAGTGGGATTGGTCAATAAACCCGAGGGAGACCCGGTCTCTCACGGTCAGTGGGATTGGTCAATAAACCCGAGGGAGACCCGGTCTCTCACACACGGTCAGTGGGATTGGTCAATAAACCCGAGGGAGACCCGGTCTCACACACGGTCAGTGGGATTGGTCAATAAACCCGAGGGAGACCCGGTCTCTCACGGTCAGTGGGATTGGTCAATAAACCCGAGGGAGACCCGGTCTCATACACGGTCAGTGGGATTGGTCAATAAACCCGAGGGAGACCCGGTCTCTCACACGGTCAGTGGGATTGGTCAATAAACCCGAGGGAGACCCGGTCTCTCACACGGTCAGTGGGATTGGTCAATAAACCCCAGGGAGACCCGGTCTCTCTCACGGTCAGTGGGATTGGTCAATAAACCCGAGGGAGACCCGGTCTCTCACACGGTCAGTGGGATTGGTCAATAAACCCGATGGAGACCCGGTCTCTCTCACGGTCAGTGGGATTGGTCAATAAACCCGAGGGAGACCGGTCTCTCACGGTCAGTGGGATTGGTCAATAAACCCGAGGGAGACCCGGTCTCACACACGGTCAGTGGGATTGGTCAATAAACCCGAGGGAGACCCGGTCTCACACACGGTCAGTGGGATTGGTCAATAAACCCGAGGGAGACCCGGTCTCTCACGGTCAGTGGGATTGGTCAATAAACCCGAGGGAGACCCGGTCTCACACACGGTCAGTGGGATTGGTCAATAAACCCGATGGAGACCCGGTCTCTCACACACGGTCAGTGGGATTGGTCAATAAACCCGAGGGAGACCCGGTCTCTCACACGGTCAGTGGGATTGGTCAATAAACCCCAGGGAGACCCGGTCTCTCTCACGGTCAGTGGGATTGGTCAATAAACCCGAGGGAGACCCGGTCTCTCACACGGTCAGTGGGATTGGTCAATAAACCCGATGGAGACCCGGTCTCTCTCACGGTCAGTGGGATTGGTCAATAAACCCGAGGGAGACCCGGTCTCTCACACGGTCAGTGGGATTGGTCAATAAACCCGAGGGAGACCCGGTCTCACACACGGTCAGTGGGATTGGTCAATAAACCCGAGGGAGACCCGGTCTCTCACACGGTCAGTGGGATTGGTCAATAAACCCGAGGGAGACCCGGTCTCTCACACGGTCAGTGGGATTGGTCAATAAACCCGAGGGAGACCCGGTCTCTCACACGGTCAGTGGGATTGGTCAATAAACCCGAGGGAGACCCGGTCTCTCTCACGGTCAGTGGGATTGGTCAATAAACCCGAGGGAGACCCGGTCTCTCACACGGTCAGTGGGATTGGTCAATAAACCCGAGGGAGACCCGGTCTCTCACACGTTCAGTGGGATTGGTCAATAAACCCGAGGGAGACCCGGTCTCAGTCTCTCACAGACTCTCAGGACGTCCCAAAATGCTTTACAGCCAATGAAGTACTTTCTGAAGTGTGGTCACTGTTGTAACATGGCAGCCAATTTGCGCACAGCAAGATCCCACAAACAGCAATGTGATAATGACCCAGATCATCTGTTTTTAGTGATGTTGGTTGAGGGATAAATATTGGCCCAGCGCTCCCTCAGTACTGACCCTCCGACAGTGCGGCGCTCCCTCAGTACTGACCCTCCGACAGTGCGGCGCTCCCTCAGTACTGACCCTCCGACAGTGCGGCGCTCCCTCAGTACTGCCCCTCCGACAGTGCGGCTCTCCCTCAGTACTGACCCTCCGACAGTGCAGCACTCCCTCAGTACTGACCCTCCGACAGTGCGGTGCTCCCTCAGTACCGACCCTCCGACAGTGCGGCGCTCCCTCAGTACTGCCCCTCCGACAGTGCGGCGCTCCCTCAGTACCGACCCTCCGACAGTGCGGCGCTCCCTCAGTACTGCCCCTCCGACAGTGCGGCGCTCCCTCAGTACCGACCCTCCGACAGTGCGGCGCTCCCTCAGTACTGACCCTCCGACAGTGCGGCGCTCCCTCAGTACTGACCCTCCGACAGTGCGGCGCTCCCTCAGTACTGACCCTCCGACAGTGCGGCGCTCCCTCAGTACTGACCCTCCGACAGTGTGGCGCTCCCTCAGTACTGACCCTCCGACAGTGCAGCGCTCCCTCAGTACTGACCCTCCGACAGTGCGGCGCTCCCTCAGTACTGCCCCTCCGACAGTGCGGCGCTCCCTCAGTACCGACCCTCCGACAGTGCGGCGCTCCCTCAGTACTGACCCTCCGACAGTGCGGCGCTCCCTCAGTACTGACCCTCCGACAGTGCGGCGCTCCCTCAGTACTGACCCTCCGACAGTGCGGCGCTCCCTCAGTACTGACCCTCCGACAGTGCGGCGCTCCCTCAGTACTGACCCTCCGACAGTGCGGCGCTCCCTCAGTACTGACCCTCCGACAGTGCGGCGCTCCCTCAGTACTGACCCTCCGACAGTGCGGCGCTCCCTCAGTACTGACCCTCCGACAGTGCGGCGCTCCCTCAGTACTGACCCTCCGACAGTGCGGCGCTCCCTCAGTACTGACCCTCCGACAGTGCGGCGCTCCCTCAGTACTGACCCTCCGACAGTGCGGCGCTCCCTCAGTACTGCACTGGGAGTGTGGGCCTGGATTATGGTCTCGAGTCTGTGGACTGGGGCTCGATCCCCTGACCTTCTGATTCAGAGGGGAGAGTGAGACCCATTGAGCCACAACTGGATTCCAGTCTTTCGAAGCCCAGGCCCTGTCCCTCCCACCTCTCTCTGCAATCTGCCCCGTGTCCAGTGCTGAAATCTCAGTGTATTAAACACCTCCACCTACTTCCTTCTTTGGTCCTGACCACACGTGATGGGACACTCGGGTCTCCAGTTCCAATTCTGTTCGTTCCAACCACCCGGAACTCATACTCAATCCAGGGGCTTAACTCAACGGCCATCGCAGACTCCAGGTTGCCTGTGATCGGATCAGGTACTGTGAGAGTTCGAGACAGGAAGAGAACGATTATATCATCAAATTATTCCTTTCTGAATTACCTCAACCCCACCTACCCACCTTCTCCCTACATCCCCAATCCCACCTACCCCCTACATCCCCAATCCCACCTACCCCCTACATCCCCAATCCCACCTACCCACCTACCCCCTACATCCCCAATCCCACCTACCCACCTACCCCCTACATCCCCAATCCCACCTACCCACCTTCTCCCTACATCCCCAATCCCACCTACCCACCTTCTCCCTACATCCCCAATCCCACCTACCCCCTACATCCCCAATCCCACCTACCCCCTACATCCCCAATCCCACCTACCCACCTACCCCCTACATCCCCAATCCCACCTACCCACCTACCCCCTACATCCCCAATCCCACCTACCCACCTACCCCCTACATCCCCAATCCCACCTACCCACCTACCCCCTACATCCCCAATCCCACCTACCCACCTACCCCCTACATCCCCAATCCCACCTACCCACCTACCCCCTACATCCCCAACCCCACCTACCCACCTTCTCCCTACATCCCCAACCCCACCTACCCACCTACCCCCTACATCCCCAATCCCACCTACCCACCTACCCCCTACATCCCCAATCCCACCTACCCACCTACCCCCTACATCCCCAACCCCACCTACCCACCTTCTCCCTACATCCCCAATCCCACCTACCCACCTACCCCCTACATCCCCAATCCCACCTACCCACCTACCCCCTACATCCCCAACCCCACCTACCCACCTTCTCCCTACATCCCCAATCCCACCTACCCCCTACATCCCCAATCCCACCTACCCACCTACCCCCTACATCCCCAACCCCACCTACCCACCTACCCCCTACATCCCCAATCCCACCTACCCACCTACCCCCTACATCCCCAATCCCACCTACCCACCTACCCCCTACATCCCCAATCCCACCTACCCACCTACCCCCTACATCCCCAATCCCACCTACCCACCTTCTCCCTACATCCCCAATCCCACCTACCCACCTTCTCCCTACATCCCCAATCCCACCTACCCACCTTCTCCGTATATCCCCAATCCCACCTACCCACCTTCTCCCTACATCCCCAATCCCACCTACCCACCTTCTCCGTATATCCCCAATCCCACCTACCCACCTTCTCCCTACATCCCCAATCCCACCTACCCACCTTCTCCGTATATCCCCAATCCCACCTACCCACCTTCTCCCTACATCCCCAATCCCACCTACCCACCAACCCCCTACATCCCCAATCCCACCTTCTCCGTATATCCCCAATCCCACCTACCCACCTACCCCCGATATCCCCAACCCCACCATCCCACCTACCCCCTACATCCCCAATCCCACCTTCTCCGTATATCCCCAATCCCACCTACCCACCTACCCCCGATATCCCCAACCCCACCATCCCACCTACCCCCTACATCCCCAATCCCACCTTCTCCGTATATCCCCAATCCCACCTACCCACCTTCTCCCTATATCCCCAATCCCACCTTCTCCGTATAGCCCCAACCCCACCTACCCACCTACCCCCACATCCCCAATCCCACCTACCCACCTACCCCCTACATCCCCAATCCCACCTTCTCCCTACATCCCCAATCCCACCTACCCACCTACCCCCTACATCCCCAATCCCACCTTCTCCGTATATCCCCAATCCCACCTTCTCCGTATATCCCCAATCCCACCTACCCACCTACCCCCGATATCCCCAACCCCACCATCCCACCTTCTCCCTATATCCCCAATCCCACCTACCCACCTACCCCCGATATCCCCAACCCCACCATCCCACCTTCTCCGTATATCCCCAACCCCACCTTCTCCCTACATCCCCAATCCCACCTACCCCCTAAAACCCCAATCCCACCCACCCCCTAAAACCCCAATCCCACCGACCCACCTAATCCCTATATCCCCAATCCCACCTACCCACCTTCTCCCCATATCCCCAATCCCACCTACCCATCTTCTACTCATATCTCCAAACCCACCTAGATAGAGGGGGGGGGGGGGGAGAGAGAAGTTGAGGGAGGGAGAGAGATGGAGATGGAGGGAGAGAGACGGTGAGGGAGGGAGAGAGATGGAGGGAGAGAGTAGGTGAGGGAGGGAGAGAGACACTGAGGAAGGGAGAGATACGGTGAGGGAGGGAGAGGAAGGGAGAGATATGGTGAGGGAGGGAGAGAGACGGTGAGGGAAGGAGAGAGAGATGGTGAGGGAAGGAGATGGAGGGAGAGATATGGTGAAGGAGGGTGAGAGATGGAGGGAGAGAGACGGTGAGGGAGGGAGATGGAGGGAGAGAGACAGTGAGGGAGGGAAAGGGATGGAGATGGACGGAGAGAGAAGGTGAGGGAGGGAGCGAGACAGTGAGGGAGGGAAAGGGATGGAGAGGGACGGTGAGGGAGGGAGATGGATGGAGAGAGACAGTGAGGGAGAGAGACGGTGAGGGAGAGAGACGGTGAGGAAGGGAGATGGAGGGAGAGAGACAGTGAGGGAGGGAGAGAGACGGTGAAGGAGGGAGAGGTACGGTGAGGGAGAGAGAGGGTGGGGGATGGAGGGAGAGACGGTGAGGGAGGGAGAGAGACGGTGAGGGGAGAGAAGGAGGGAGAGAGACGGTGAGAGATGGAGAGGGAGGGAGAGATACGGTGAGGGAGGGAGGGAGACTGTGAGGGAGGGAGAGAGACGGTGAAGGAGGGAGAGGTACGGTGAGGGAGAGAGAGGGTGGGGGATGGAGGGAGAGACGGTGAGGGAGGGAGAGAGACGGTGAGGGGAGAGAAGGAGGGAGAGAGACGGTGAGAGATGGAGAGGGAGGGAGAGATACGGTGAGGGAGGGAGGGAGACTGTGAGGGAGGGTGGGGGAGGGAGATGGACGGTGAGGGAGGGACGGTGAGGGAGGGAGAGAGACGGTGAGGGAGGGAGAGGGAGAGAGATGGTGAGGGAGGGAGAGGGAGATCGAAGGAGAGAGATGGTGAAGGAGGGCGGGAGGGAGAGAGACGTTGAGGGAGAGTGGGAGGGAGCGAGCCGGTGAGGGAGAGTGGGAGGAAGAGAGATGGTGAGGGAGGGTGGAAGGGAGAGAGAGGGTGAGGGAGGGAGGGTGTGAGGGAGAGAGACGATGAGGCAGGGGGAGGGAGGGAGAGAGACGGTGAGGGAGGGAGAGATGGTGAGTGAGGGAGGGAAGGAAAGGTGAGTGAGGGAGAGATGGTGAGTGAGGGAGGGAAGGAGAAGGTGAGGGAGGGAAGGAGACGGTGAGGGAGGGGGAGGGAGAGAGAAGGTGAGGGAGGGAGACGGTGAGGGAGGGGGTGGGAGGGAGACGGTGAGGGAGGGAGGGAGACGGTGAGGGAGGGGGTGGGAGGGAGACGGTGAGGGAGGGAGGGAGACGGTGAGGGAGGGAGGGAGACGGTGAGGGAGGGGGAGGGAGAGAGACGGTGAGGGATGGAGGGAGATGGTGACGGAGGGAGATGGTGACGGAGGGAGAGGGTGAGGGAGAGAGACTGAGGGAGAGAGACGGTGAGGGTGGGAGTGAGGGAGGGTGGGAGACGGTGAGGGAGGGTGGGAGACGGTGAGGGAGGGAGACGGTGAGGGAGGGTGAGGGAGAGAGACGGTGAGGGACGGAGGGAGATGGTGACGGAGGGAGATGGTGACGGAGGGAGAGGGTGACGGAGGGAGAGGGTGTCGGAGGGAGAGGGTGAGGGAGAGAGACTGAGGGAGAGAGACGGTGAGGGTGGGAGTGAGGGGGGGTGGGAGACGGTGAGGGAGGGTGGGAGACGGTGAGGGAGGGAGACGGTGAGGGAGGGAGACGGTGAGGGAGGGTGAGGGAGAGAGACGGTGAGGGACGGAGGGAGATGGTGACGGAGGGAGAGGGTGACGGAGGGAGAGGGTGACGGAGGGAGAGGGTGACGGAGGGAGAGGGTGACGGAGGGAGGTGGTGAGGGAGGGAGACGGTGAGGGAGAGAGACTGAGGGAGAGAGACGGTGAGGGTGGAGTGAGGGGGGGTGGGAGACGGTGAGGGTGGGTGGGAGACGGTGAGGGAGGGAGGGAGACGGTGAGGGAGGGAGAGAGATGGTGAGGGAGGGAGAGAGACGGTGAGGGAGGGAGGGAGACGGTGAGGGAGGGAGACGGTGAGGGAGGGAGGGTGACGGTGAGGGAGGGGGAGACGGTGAGGGAGGGAGACGGTGAGGGAGGGAAGGAGATGGTGAGGGAGGGAGGAGATGGTGAGGGAGGGAGAGAGACGGTGAGGGAGGGAGTGAGATGGTGAGGGAGGGAGGGAGACGGTGAGGGAGGGAGACGGTGAGGGAGAGAGACAGTGAGGGAGGGAGGGAGATGGTGAGGGAGGGAGGGAGATGGTGAGGGAGGGAGAGAGACGGTGAGGGAGGGAGTGAGACGGTGAGGGAGGGAGGGAGACGGTGAGGGAGGGAGGGAGAGAGACGGTGAGGGAGGGAGGGAGATGGTGAGGGAGGGAAGAAGAGAGATGGTGAGGGAGGGAGGGAGAGAGACGGTGAGGGAGGGAGGGAGATGGTGAGGCGGGAGACGGTGAGGGAGGGTGACGGTGATGGAGGGAGAGAGACGGTGAGGGAGGGAGGGAGAGAGACAGTGAGGGAGGGAGGGAGACGGTGAGGGAGGGTGGGAGACGGTGAGGGAGGGAGATGGTGAGGGAGGGAGACGGTGAGGGAGGGAGACGGTGAGGGAGGGTGAGGGAGAGAGACGGTGAGGACGGAGGGAGAGGGTGTCGGAGGGAGAGGGTGTCGGAGGGAGAGGGTGACGGAGGGAGAGGGTGACGGAGGAGGTGGTGAGGGAGGGAGACGGTGAGGGAGAGAGACTGAGGGAGAGAGACGGTGAGGGTGGGAGTGAGGGGGGGTGGGAGACGGTGAGGGTGGGTGGGAGACGGTGAGGGAGGGAGGGAGACGGTGAGGGAGGGAGAGAGATGGTGAGGGAGGGAGGGAGACGGTAAGGGAGGGAGACGGTGAGGGAGGGAGAGAGACGGTGAGGGAGGGAGGGAGGGAGACGGTGAGGGAGGGAGACGGTGAGGGAGAGAGGGTGGCGGTGAGGGAGGGAGACGGTGAGGGAGAGAGACAGTGAGGGAGGGAGGAGATGGTGAGGGAGAGAGGGAGAGAGACGGTGAGGGAGGGAGGGAGACAGTGAGGGAGGGAGACGGTGAGGGAGGGAAGGAGATGGTGAGGGAGAGAGACAGTGAGGGAGGGAGGGAGACGGTGAGGGAGGGAGGGAGATGGTGAGGGAGGGAGAGAGACGGTGAGGGAGGGAGGGAGACGGTGAGGGAGGGAGTGAGACGGTGAGGGAGGGAGGGAGACGGTGAGGGAGGGAGGGAGAGAGACGGTGAGGGAGGGAGACGGTGAGGAGGGAGGGAGGGAGAGAGACGGTGAGGGCGGGAGGGAGACGGTGAGGGAGGGAGACGGTGAGGGAGAGTGACGGTGATGGAGGGAGAGAGACGGTGAGGGAGGGTGGGAGACGGTGAGGGAGGGTGGGAGATGGTGAGGGAGGGGGGATGAGGGAGGCAGGGTGACGGTGAGGGAGGGAGACGGTGAGGGAGGGAGGCAGACGGTGAGGGAGGGAGGGAGACGGTGAGGGAGGGAGGGAGACGGTGAGGGAGGGAGGAGACGGTGAGGGAGGGAGGGAGGGAGACGGTGAGGGAGGGAGAGAGACGGTGAGGGAGGGAGACGGTGAGGGAGGGAGGGAGACGGTGAGGGAGGGAGGGAGACGGTGAGGGAGGGAGGGAGGGAGGGAGATGGTGAGGGAGGGAGGGAGGGAGACGGTGAGGGAGGGAGGGAGGGAGACGGTGAGGGAGGGGGGGAGACGGTGAGGGAGGGAGGGAGACGGTGAGGGAGGGAGGGAGACGGGGAGGGAGGGAGACGGTGAGGGAGGGAGGGAGACATTGAGGGAGGAGGGAGACGGTGAGGGAGGGAGGGAGACGGTGAGGGAGGGAGGGAGACGGTGAGGGAGGGAGACGGTGAGGGAGGAGGGAGACGGTGAGGGAGGGAGACGGTGAGGGAGACGGTGAGGGAGGGAGGGAGACGGTGAGGGAGGAGGGTGACGGTGAGGGAGGGAGGGAGACGGTGAGGGAGGGAGGGAGGGAGGGAGATGGTGAGGGAGGGAGGGAGGGAGACGGTGAGGGAGGGAGGGAGGGAGACGGTGAGGGAGGGGGGGAGACGGTGAGGGAGGGAGGGAGACGGTGAGGGAGGGAGGGAGACGGGGAGGGAGGGAGACGGTGAGGGAGGGAGGGAGACATTGAGGGAGGGAGACGGTGAGGGAGGGAGACGGTGACGGAGGGAGAGAGACGGTGAGGGGGGTGGGAGACGGTGAGGGAGGGTGGGAGACGGTGAGGGAGGGAGAGAGACGGTGAGTGAGGGAGAGAGACGGTGAGGGAGGGTGAGAGACGGTGAGGGAGGGAGGGAGGGAGACGGTGAGGGAGGGAGGGAGACGGTGAGGGAGGGAGAGAGACGGTGAGGGGGGGTGGGAGACGGTGAGGGAGGGTGGGAGACGGTGAGGGAGGGAGAGAGACGGTGAGCGAGGGAGAGAGACGGTGAGGGAGGGTGAGAGACGGTGAGGGAGGGAGGGAGGGAGACGGTAAGGGAGGGAGAGAGACGGTGAGGGAGGGAGGGAGGGAGACGGTGAGGGAGGGAGGGAGACGGTGAGGGAGGGAGGGGAGACGGTGAGGGAGGGAGGGAGACGGTGAGGGAGGGAGGGAGACGGTGAGGGAGGGAGGGAGACGGTGAGGGAGGGAGGGAGACGAGGGAGAGAGACGGTGAGCGAGGGAGAGAGACGGTGAGGGAGGAGGGAGACGGTGAGGGAGGGAGGGAGACGGTGAGGGAGGGAGGGAGACGGTGAGGGAGGGAGGGTGACGGTGAGGGGGTGAGGGAGGGAGGGAGACGGTGATGGAGGGAGAGAGACGGTGAGGGATGGAGATGGTGAGGGAGGCAGGGTGAGGGAGGGAGACGGTGAGGGAGGGAGGGAGACGGTAAGGAAGGACGGGACACGGTGAGGGAGGGAGACGGTGAGGGAGGGCGGGAGACCGTGAGGGAGGGAGGGAGACGGTGAGGGAGGGAGGGAGACGGTGAGGGAGGGAGACGGTGAGGGAGGGAGGAGACGGTGAGGGAGGAGGGAGACGGTGAGGGAGGGAGACGGTGAGGGAGGGAGGGAGACGGTGAGGGGGGTGGGAGACGGTGAGGGAAGGTGGGAGACGGTGAGGGAGGGTGGGAGACGGTGAGGGAGGGTGGGAGACGGTGAGCGAGGGAGAGAGACGGTGAGGGAGGAGGGAGGGAGACGGTAAGGGAGGGAGAGAGACGGTGAGTGAGGGAGGGACGGAGACGGTGAGGGAGGGAGGAAAACGGTGAGGAAGGGAGGGAGACGGTGAGGGTGGGTGACGGTGAGGGAGGGAGGGAGACGGTGAGGGAGGGAGGGAGACGGTGAGGGAGGGAGGGAGACGGTGAGGGAGGGAGGGAGACGGTGAGGGAGGGAGGGAGACGGTGAGGGAGGGAGAGAGATGGTGAGGGAGGGAGGGAGGCGGTGAGGGAGGGAGGGAGACAGGGGAGGGAGACGGTGAGGGAGGCAGGGAGACGGTGAGGGAGGAGGGAGACATGAGGGAGGGAGGGAGACGGTGAGGGAGGGAGACGGTGAGGAAGGGAGGGAGATGGTGAGGGAGGGAGGGTGACGGTGAGGGAGGGAGGGAGACGGTGAAGGAGGGAGAGAGACGGTGAGGGATGGAGATGGTGAGGGAGGCAGGGTGAGGGAGGGAGACGGTGAGGGAGGGAGGGAGACGGTGAGGGAGGACGGGAGACGGTGAGGGAGGGAGACGGTGAGGGAGGGCGGGAGACAGTGAGGGAGGGAGGGAGACGGTGAGGGAGGGAGGGAGACGGTGAGGGAGGGAGGGAGACGGTGAGGGAGGGAGGGAGACGGTGAGGGAGGGAGAGAGACGGTGAGGGAGGGAGGGAGACGGTGAGGGAGGAGGGAGACGGTGAGGGAGGGAGGGAGACGGTGAGGGAGGGAGACGGTGAGGGAGGAGGGAGACGGTGAGGGAGGGAGACGGTGAGGGAGGGAGACGGTGAGGGAGGGAGGGAGACGGTGAGGGAGGGAGGGAGACGGTGAGGGAGGGAGGGTGACGGTGAGGGAGGGAGGGAGACGAGGGAGGGAGGGAGACGGTGAGGGATGGAGATGGTGAGGGAGGCAGGGTGAGGGAGGGGAGACGGTGAGGGAGGGAGGGAGACGGTGAGGGAGGACGGGAGACGGTGAGGGAGGGAGGGAGACGGTGAGGGAGGAGGGAGACGGTGAGGGAGGGAGACGGTGAGGGAGGGAGGGAGACGGTGAGGGAGGGAGGGAGACGGTGAGGGAGGGAGGGAGACGGTGAGGGAGGGAGGGAGACGGTGAGGGAGGGAGAGAGACGGTGAGGGAGGAGGGAGACGGTGAGGGAGGGAGGGAGACGGTGAGGGATGGAGATGGTGAGGGAGGCAGGGTGAGGGAGGGAGACGGTGAGGGAGGGAGAGAGACGGTGAGGGAGGGAGAGAGAGACGGTGAGGGAGGGAGGGAGACAGTGAGGGAGGGAGGGAGACGGTGAGGGAGGGCGAGAGATGGTGAGCGAGGGAGAGAGACGGTGAGGGAGGGAGACGTGGAGGGAGGAGGGAGACGGTGAGGGAGGGTGACGGTGAGGGAGGGAGGGAGACGGTGAGGGAGGGAGGGTGACGTTGAGGGAGGGAGGGAGACGGTGAGGGAGGGAGGGAGACGGTGAGGGATGGAGATGGTGAGGGAGGCAGGGTGAGGGAGGGAGACGGTGAGGGAGGGAGGGAGACGGTGAGGGAGGACGGGAGACGGTGAGGGAGGGAGACGGTGAGGGAGGGCGGGAGACAGTGAGGGAGGGAGGGAGACGGTGAGGGAGGGAGACGGTGAGGGAGGGAGACGGTGAGGGAGGGAGGGAGACGGTGAGGGAGGGAGACGGTGAGGGAGGGAGGGAGACGGTGAGGGAGGAGGGAGACGGTGAGGGAGGGAGGGAGACGGTGAGGGATGGAGATGGTGATGGAGGCAGGGTGAGGGAGGGAGACGGTGAGGGAGGCAGGGTGAGGGTGGGAGACGGTGAGGGAGGGAGGGAGACGGTGAGGGAGGGAGGGAGACGGTGAGGGAGGACGGGAGACGGTGAGGGAGGACGGGAGACGGTGAGGGAGGGAGTCGGTGAGGGAGGGCGGGAGACAGTGAGGGAGGGAGGGAGACGGTGAGGGAGGGAGACGGTGAGGGAGGGAGGGAGACGGTGAGGGTGGGAGGGAGACGGTGAGGGAGGGAGAGAGCGACGGTGAGGGAGGGAGAGAGAGACGGTGAGGGAGGGAGGGAGACAGTGAGGGAGGGAGGGAGATGGTGAGGGAGGGAGGGAGACGGTGAGGGAGGGAGGGAGACGGTGAGGGAGGGAGACGGTGAGGGAGGGAAGGAGACGGTGAGGGAGGGAGGGAGACGGTGAGGGAGGGAGGGAGACGGTGAGGGAGGGAGGGAGACGGTGAGGGAGGGAGACGGTGAGGGAGGGAGACGGTGAGGGAGGGAGACGGTGAGGGAGGGAGACGGTGAGGGAGGGAGGGAGATGGCGAGGGAGGGAGACGGTGAGGGAGGGAGGGAGACGGTGAGGGAGGGAGACGGTGAGGGAGGGAGACGGCGAGGGAGGGAGACGGCGAGGGAGGGAGACGGTGAGGGAGGGAGGGAGACGGTGAGGGTGGGAGACGGTGAGGGAGGGAGACGGTGAGGGAGGGAGACGGTTAGGGAGGGAGGGAGATGGTGAGGGAGGGAGGGAGATGGTGAGGGAGGGAGAGAGACGGTGAGGGAGGGAGTGAGACGGTGAGGGAGGGAGGGAGACGGTGAGGGAGGGAGACGGTGAGGGAGAGAGACAGTGAGGGAGGGAGGGAGATGGTGAGGGAGGGAGGGAGATGGTGAGGGAGGGAGAGAGACGGTGAGGGAGGGAGTGAGACGGTGAGGGAGGGAGGGAGACGGTGAGGGAGGGAGGGAGAGAGACGGTGAGGGAGGGAGGGAGATGGTGAGGGAGGGAAGAAGAGAGATGGTGAGGGAGGGAGGGAGAGAGACGGTGAGGGAGGGAGGGAGATGGTGAGGGCGGGAGACGGTGAGGGAGGGTGACGGTGATGGAGGGAGAGAGACGGTGAGGGAGGGAGGGAGAGAGACAGTGAGGGAGGGAGGGAGACGGTGAGGGAGGGTGGGAGACGGTGAGGGAGGGAGATGGTGAGGGAGGGAGACGGTGAGGGAGGGAGACGGTGAGGGAGGGTGAGGGAGAGAGACGGTGAGGGACGGAGGGAGAGGGTGTCGGAGGGAGAGGGTGTCGGAGGGAGAGGGTGACGGAGGGAGAGGGTGACGGAGGGAGGTGGTGAGGGAGGGAGACGGTGAGGGAGAGAGACTGAGGGAGAGAGACGGTGAGGGTGGGAGTGAGGGGGGGTGGGAGACGGTGAGGGTGGGTGGGAGACGGTGAGGGAGGGAGGGAGACGGTGAGGGAGGGAGAGAGATGGTGAGGGAGGGAGGGAGACGGTAAGGGAGGGAGACGGTGAGGGAGGGAGAGAGACGGTGAGGGAGGGAGGGAGGGAGACGGTGAGGGAGGGAGACGGTGAGGGAGAGAGGGTGGCGGTGAGGGAGGGAGACGGTGAGGGAGAGAGACAGTGAGGGAGGGAAGGAGATGGTGAGGGAGAGAGGGAGAGAGACGGTGAGGGAGGGAGGGAGACAGTGAGGGAGGGAGACGGTGAGGGAGGGAAGGAGATGGTGAGGGAGAGAGACAGTGAGGGAGGGAGGGAGACGGTGAGGGAGGGAGGGAGATGGTGAGGGAGGGAGAGAGACGGTGAGGGAGGGAGGGAGACGGTGAGGGAGGGAGTGAGACGGTGAGGGAGGGAGGGAGACGGTGAGGGAGGGAGGGAGAGAGACGGTGAGGGAGGGAGACGGTGAGGGAGGGAGGGAGGGAGAGAGACGGTGAGGGCGGGAGGGAGACGGTGAGGGAGGGAGACGGTGAGGGAGAGTGACGGTGATGGAGGGAGAGAGACGGTGAGGGAGGGTGGGAGACGGTGAGGGAGGGTGGGAGACGGTGAGGGAGGGTGGGAGATGGTGAGGGAGGGGGGATGAGGGAGGCAGGGTGACGGTGAGGGAGGGAGACGGTGAGGGAGGGAGGCAGACGGTGAGGGAGGGAGGGAGACGGTGAGGGAGGGAGGGAGACGGTGAGGGAGGGAGGGAGACGGTGAGGGAGGGAGGGAGGGAGACGGTGAGGGAGGGAGAGAGACGGTGAGGGAGGGAGACGGTGAGGGAGGGAGGGAGACGGTGAGGGAGGGAGGGAGACGGTGAGGGAGGGAGGGAGGGAGGGAGATGGTGAGGGAGGGAGGGAGGGAGACGGTGAGGGAGGGAGGGAGGGAGACGGTGAGGGAGGGGGGGAGACGGTGAGGGAGGGAGGGAGACGGTGAGGGAGGGAGGGAGACGGGGAGGGAGGGAGACGGTGAGGGAGGGAGGGAGACATTGAGGGAGGAGGGAGACGGTGAGGGAGGGAGGGAGACGGTGAGGGAGGGAGGGAGACGGTGAGGGAGGAGGGAGACGGTGAGGGAGGAGGGAGACGGTGAGGGAGGGAGACGGTGAGGGAGACGGTGAGGGAGGGAGGGAGACGGTGAGGGAGGGAGGGTGACGGTGAGGGAGGGAGGGAGACGGTGAGGGAGGGAGGGAGGGAGGGAGATGGTGAGGGAGGGAGGGAGGGAGACGGTGAGGGAGGGAGGGAGGGAGACGGTGAGGGAGGGGGGGAGACGGTGAGGGAGGGAGGGAGACGGTGAGGGAGGGAGGGAGACGGGGAGGGAGGGAGACGGTGAGGGAGGGAGGGAGACATTGAGGGAGGGAGACGGTGAGGGAGGGAGACGGTGACGGAGGGAGAGAGACGGTGAGGGGGGTGGGAGACGGTGAGGGAGGGTGGGAGACGGTGAGGGAGGGAGAGAGACGGTGAGTGAGGGAGAGAGACGGTGAGGGAGGGTGAGAGACGGTGAGGGAGGGAGGGAGGGAGACGGTGAGGGAGGGAGGGAGACGGTGAGGGAGGGAGAGAGACGGTGAGGGGGGTGGGAGACGGTGAGGGAGGGTGGGAGACGGTGAGGGAGGGAGAGAGACGGTGAGCGAGGGAGAGAGACGGTGAGGGAGGGTGAGAGACGGTGAGGGAGGGAGGGAGGGAGACGGTGAGGGAGGGAGGGAGACGGTGAGGGAGGGAGGGAGACGGTGAGGGAGGGAGGGAGACGGTGAGGGAGGGAGGGAGACGGTGAGGGAGGGAGGGAGACGGTGAGGGAGGGAGGGAGACGGTGAGGGAGGGAGGGAGACGAGGGAGAGAGACGGTGAGCGAGGGAGAGAGACGGTGAGGGAGGAGGGAGACGGTGAGGGAGGGAGGGAGACGGTGAGGGAGGGAGGGAGACGGTGAGGGAGGGAGGGTGACGGTGAGGGGGTGAGGGAGGGAGGGAGACGGTGATGGAGGGAGAGAGACGGTGAGGGATGGAGATGGTGAGGGAGGCAGGGTGAGGGAGGGAGACGGTGAGGGAGGGAGGGAGACGGTAAGGAAGGACGGGACACGGTGAGGGAGGGAGACGGTGAGGGAGGGCGGGAGACCGTGAGGGAGGGAGGGAGACGGTGAGGGAGGGAGGGAGACGGTGAGGGAGGGAGACGGTGAGGGAGGGAGGGAGACGGTGAGGGAGGAGGGAGACGGTGAGGGAGGGAGACGGTGAGGGAGGGAGGGAGACGGTGAGGGGGGTGGGAGACGGTGAGGGAAGGTGGGAGACGGTGAGGGAGGGTGGGAGACGGTGAGGGAGGGTGGGAGACGGTGAGCGAGGGAGAGAGACGGTGAGGGAGGGAGGGAGGGAGACGGTAAGGGAGGGAGAGAGACGGTGAGTGAGGGAGGGACGGAGACGGTGAGGGAGGGAGGAAAACGGTGAGGAAGGGAGGGAGACGGTGAGGGTGGGTGACGGTGAGGGAGGGAGGGAGACGGTGAGGGAGGGAGGGAGACGGTGAGGGAGGGAGGGAGACGGTGAGGGAGGGAGGGAGACGGTGAGGGAGGGAGGGAGACGGTGAGGGAGGGAGAGAGACGGTGAGGGAGGGAGGGAGGCGGTGAGGGAGGGAGGGAGACGAGGGAGGGAGACGGTGAGGGAGGCAGGGAGACGGTGAGGGAGGAGGGAGACATGAGGGAGGGAGGGAGACGGTGAGGGAGGGAGACGGTGAGGAAGGGAGGGAGATGGTGAGGGAGGGAGGGTGACGGTGAGGGAGGGAGGGAGACGGTGAAGGAGGGAGAGAGACGGTGAGGGATGGAGATGGTGAGGGAGGCAGGGTGAGGGAGGGAGACGGTGAGGGAGGGAGGGAGACGGTGAGGGAGGACGGGAGACGGTGAGGGAGGGAGACGGTGAGGGAGGGCGGGAGACAGTGAGGGAGGGAGGGAGACGGTGAGGGAGGGAGGGAGACGGTGAGGGAGGGAGGGAGACGGTGAGGGAGGGAGGGAGACGGTGAGGGAGGGAGAGAGACGGTGAGGGAGGGAGGGAGACGGTGAGGGAGGAGGGAGACGGTGAGGGAGGGAGGGAGACGGTGAGGGAGGGAGACGGTGAGGGAGGAGGGAGACGGTGAGGGAGGGAGACGGTGAGGGAGGGAGACGGTGAGGGAGGGAGGGAGACGGTGAGGGAGGGAGGGAGACGGTGAGGGAGGGAGGGTGACGGTGAGGGAGGGAGGGAGACGAGGGAGGGAGGGAGACGGTGAGGGATGGAGATGGTGAGGGAGGCAGGGTGAGGGAGGGAGACGGTGAGGGAGGGAGGGAGACGGTGAGGGAGGACGGGAGACGGTGAGGGAGGGAGGGAGACGGTGAGGGAGGAGGGAGACGGTGAGGAGGGAGACGGTGAGGGAGGGAGGGAGACGGTGAGGGAGGGAGGGAGACGGTGAGGGAGGGAGGGAGACGGTGAGGGAGGGAGGGAGACGGTGAGGGAGGGAGGGAGACGGTGAGGGAGGGAGAGAGACGGTGAGGGAGGAGGGAGACGGTGAGGGGAGGGAGGGAGACGGTGAGGGATGGAGATGGTGAGGGAGGCAGGGTGAGGGAGGGAGACGGTGAGGGAGGGAGAGAGACGGTGAGGGAGGGAGAGAGAGACGGTGAGGGAGGGAGGGAGACAGTGAGGGAGGGAGGGAGACGGTGAGGGAGGGCGAGAGATGGTGAGCGAGGGAGAGAGACGGTGAGGGAGGGAGACGGTGAGGGAGGAGGGAGACGGTGAGGGAGGGTGACGGTGAGGGAGGGAGGGAGACGGTGAGGGAGGGAGGGTGACGTTGAGGGAGGGAGGGAGACGGTGAGGGAGGGAGGGAGACGGTGAGGGATGGAGATGGTGAGGGAGGCAGGGTGAGGGAGGGAGACGGTGAGGGAGGGAGGGAGACGGTGAGGGAGGACGGGAGACGGTGAGGGAGGGAGACGGTGAGGGAGGGCGGGGAGACAGTGAGGGAGGGAGGGAGACGGTGAGGGAGGGAGACGGTGAGGGAGGGAGACGGTGAGGGAGGGAGGGAGACGGTGAGGGAGGGAGACGGTGAGGGAGGGAGGGAGACGGTGAGGGAGGAGGGAGACGGTGAGGGAGGGAGGGAGACGGTGAGGGATGGAGATGGTGATGGAGGCAGGGTGAGGGAGGGAGACGGTGAGGGAGGCAGGGTGAGGGTGGGAGACGGTGAGGGAGGGAGGGAGACGGTGAGGGAGGGAGGGAGACGGTGAGGGAGGACGGGAGACGGTGAGGGAGGACGGGAGACGGTGAGGGAGGGAGTCGGTGAGGGAGGGCGGGAGACAGTGAGGGAGGGAGGGAGACGGTGAGGGAGGGAGACGGTGAGGGAGGGAGGGAGACGGTGAGGGTGGGAGGGAGACGGTGAGGGAGGGAGAGAGCGACGGTGAGGGAGGGAGAGAGAGACGGTGAGGGAGGGAGGGAGACAGTGAGGGAGGGAGGGGAGATGGTGAGGGAGGGAGGGAGACGGTGAGGGAGGGAGGGAGACGGTGAGGGAGGGAGACGGTGAGGGAGGGAAGGAGACGGTGAGGGAGGGAGGAGACGGTGAGGGAGGGAGGGAGACGGTGAGGGAGGGAGGGAGACGGTGAGGGAGGGAGACGGTGAGGGAGGGAGACGGTGAGGGAGGGAGACGGTGAGGGAGGGAGACGGTGAGGGAGGGACGGGAGGAGGGAGGGAGATGGCGAGGGAGGGAGACGGTGAGGGAGGGAGGGGGAGACGGTGAGGGAGGGAGACGGTGAGGGAGGGAGACGGCGAGGGAGGGAGACGGCGAGGGAGGGAGACGGTGAGGGAGGGAGGGAGACGGTGAGGGTGGGAGACGGTGAGGGAGGGAGACGGTGAGGGAGGGAGACGGTTAGGGAGGGAGGGAGACGGTGAGGGTGGGAGACGGTGAGGGAGGGAGGGAGACGGTGAGGGTGGGAGACGGTGAGGGAGGGAGACGGTGAGGGAGGGAGACGGTGAGGGAGGGAGGGAGACGGCGAGGGAGGGAGACGGTGAGGGAGGGAGGGAGACGGCGAGGGTGGGAGACGGTGAGGGAGGGAGGGAGGGAGACGGTGAGGGAGGGAGGGAGACGGTGAGGGAGGAGGGAGACGGTGAGGGAGGGAGGGAGACGGTGAGGGAGGGAGACGGTGAGGGAGGGAGACGGTGAGGGAGGGAGACGGCGAGGGAGGGAGACGGCGAGGGAGGGAGACGGTGAGGGAGGGAGGGAGACGGTGAGGGTGGGAGACGGTGAGGGAGGGAGACGGTGAGGGAGGGAGACGGTTAGGGAGGGAGGGAGACGGTGAGGGTGGGAGACGGTGAGGGAGGGAGGGAGACGGTGAGGGTGGGAGACGGTGAGGGAGGGAGACGGTGAGGGAGGGAGACGGTGAGGGAGGGAGGGAGACGGCGAGGGAGGGAGACGGTGAGGGAGGGAGGGAGACGGCGAGGGTGGGAGACGGTGAGGGAGGGAGGGAGGGAGACGGTGAGGGAGGGAGGGAGACGGTGAGGGAGGAGGGAGACGGTGAGGGAGGGAGGGAGACGGTGAGGGAGGGAGACGGTGAGGGAGGGAGACGGTGAGGAAGGGAGGGAGACGGCGAGGGAGGGAGACGGTGAGGGAGGGAGACGGTGAGGGAGGGAGGGAGACGGTGAGGGAGGGAGACGGCGAGGGAGGGAGACGGCGAGGGAGGGAGACGGTGAGGGAGGGAGACGGTGAGGGAGGGAGGGAGACGGCGAGGGAGGGAGACGGTGAGGGAGGGAGGGAGACGGTGAGGGAGGGAGACGGTGAGGGAGGGAGGGAGACGGTGAGGGAGGGAGACGGTGAGGGAGGGAGACGGTGAGGGAGGGAGGGAGACGGCGAGGGAGGGAGACGGTGAGGGAGGGAGGGGATGGTCTGAGCTGCGTTACCTGTTTTAACCGTTTGCCAGCCCAGTGAGAATGGGCTTCGAGCCTGTAGGTTGTACCGTGTGACTGGGCTGTGATTGTCCAGCCCCCGACTCCAGGACATTGTTGCTGTCGTTCCTGAAATCTCCTCCACGATGACCACCCCAGGGGGTCCAGGGGGGCCTGTGAGATAAAGTCAGAGGTCAGCAGAGAGGTTTGTGGTGAGTGATTGCTGATCAGTGACGGGGCAGCTCAGACTGGGTCAGTGTCCACTGTGTGTGTGTGTTCTACATCACGATGGCATTTATAATGCCTTCTCACGATGTGGGCGTCACTGGCAAGGCTGGCATTTATTGCCCATCCCTAATTACCCCTCCAGAAAGGGGTTTTGGTCCTTCTCCCTGAACCGCTGCAATCCATGTGGTGAAGGTTCTCCCACAGAGCTGTCCCACACTGGGTGGGGTATTCCTGCTCTGTGTCTCTCAGTCCCACACTGGGTGGTGTATTCCTGCTCTGTGTCTCTCACTCCTACACTGGGTGGTGTATTCCTGCTCTGTGTGTCTCAGTCCCACACTGGGTGGGGTATTCCTGCTCTGTATCTCTCAGTCCCACACTGGGTGGGGTATTCCTGCTCTGTGTCTCTCAGTCCCACACTGGGTGGTGTATTCCTGCTCTGTGTCTCTCACTCCTACACTGGGTGGGGTATTACTGCTCTGTGTGTCTCTCAGTCCCACACTGGGTGGTGTATTCCTGCTCTGTGTCTCTCAGTCCCACACTGGGTGGGGTATTCCTGCTCTGTGTCTCTCAGTCCCACACTGGGTGGTGTATTCCTGCTCTGTGTCTCTCAGTCCCACACTGGGTGGTGTATTCCTGCTCTGTGTCTCTCAGTCCCACACTGGGTGGTGTATTCCTGCTCTGTGTCTCTCAGTCCCACACTGGGTGGTGTATTCCTGCTCTGTGTGTCTCTCAGTCCCACACTGGGTGGGGTATTCCTGCTCTGTGTCTCCCAGTCCCACACTGGGTGGTGTATTCCTGCTCTGTGTCTCTCAGTCCCACACTGGGTGGTGTATTCCTGCTCTGTGTCTCTCAGTCCCACACTGGGTGGTGTATTCCTGCTCTGTGTCTCTCAGTCCCACACTGGGTGGGGTATTCCTGCTCTGTGTGTCTCAGTCCCACACTGGGTGGGGTATTCCTGCTCTGTGTGTCTCTCAGTCCCGCACTGGGTGGGGTATTCCTGCTCTCTCTCTCTCTCTCAGTCCCACACTGGGTGGGGTATTCCTGCTCTGTGTGTCTCTCAGTCCCACACTGGGTGGTGTATTCCTGCTCTGTGTCTCTCAGTCCCACACTGGGTGGTGTATTCCTGCTCTGTGTCTCTCAGTCCCACACTGGGTGGGGTATTCCTGCTCTGTGTCTCTCAGTCCCACACTGGGTGGTGTATTCCTGCTCTGTGTCTCTCAGTCCCACACTGGGTGGGGTATTCCTGCTCTGTGTCTCTCAGTCCCACACTGGGTGGGGTATTCCTGCTCTGTGTGTCTCAGTCCCACACTGGGTGGTGTATTCCTGCTCTGTGTCTCTCAGTCCCACACTGGGTGGGGTATTCCTGCTCTCTCTCTCTCTCTCAGTCCCACACTGGGTGGGGTATTCCTGCTCTGTGTGTCTCTCAGTCCCGCACTGGGTGGGGTATTCCTGCTCTCTCTCTCTCTCTCAGTCCCACACTGGGTGGGGTATTCCTGCTCTGTGTGTCTCTCAGTCCCACACTGGGTGGGGTATTCCTGCTCTGTGTCTCTCAGTCCCACACTGGGTGGGGTATTCCTGCTCTGTGTGTCTCAGTCCCACACTGGGTGGGGTATTCCTGCTCTGTGTGTCTCAGTCCCACACTGGGTGGTGTATTCCTGCTCTGTGTCTCTCAGTCCCACACTGGGTGGGGTATTCCTGCTCTGTGTCTCTCAGTCCCACACTGGGTGGTGTATTCCTGCTCTGTGTCTCTCAGTCCCACACTGGGTGGGGTATTCCTGCTCTGTGTCTCTCAGTCCCACACTGGGTGGTGTATTCCTGCTCTGTGTCTCTCAGTCCCACACTGGGTGGTGTATTCCTGCTCTGTGTCTCTCAGTCCCGCACTGGGTGGGGTATTCCTGCTCTGTGTCTCTCAGTCCCACACTGGGTGGTGTATTCCTGCTCTGTGTGTCTCTCAGTCCCACACTGGGTGGGGTATTCCTGCTCTGTGTCTCTCAGTCCCACACTGGGTGGTGTATTCCTGCTCTGTGTGTCTCTCAGTCCCACACTGGGTGGGGTATTCCTGCTCTCTCTCTCTCTCTCTCTCTCAGTCCCACACTGGGTGGGGTATTCCTGCTCTCTCTCTCTCTGTGTCTCTCAGTCCCACACTGGGTGGGGTATTCCTGCTCTGTGTGTCTCTCAGTCCCACACTGGGTGGGGTATTCCTCGCCCTGACTTGAATGGATCGGGGAATCTGATCTTGAACGGAGCTGATTGAACACGACCACAACGTGACTTAAACCCCCATCGCACGTCGCACAGGATGAAATGGGTGGAGCTGGCGATAGGGTGGATTGTACAGACGACAGCTCCCCCGACTATCAATGACCCCTGACCTCAGCAGACCTCTGACCCCTGACTCCACCCGGCCGCCGCAGGTTAAATGTCTTGCACTGGCCACGGTGTGAGTGACGTCGGCAATCTGTGCCCGTGTCTGCCAGGCGCTGCCCCTGACCGGGTATCGGACCACTATGGCCTGGAGCCTCTCGGGTCAAGGGTCAGTCTGGGTCTGAGTGGGCCCCAGAGGTTAAAGGTCAGGGGCGGGAGGGGTGCCCGGCTGGACCAGGAGCTGCGACAGGGCAGTTGCCGGTGAAGTTGGGCTTCCCGCCGGGAGCACCGGATTTACTCGGTCGTTCGAGCTGTAACTGCTCTCGGCCGTCAAAGTCCCATTCCACACCCGACTGTCGGTCGCACAGTGAGGGCAGAGCAAAGGTCGGGACACTCACCCCGCACCAGGACATCGGCTGTGCCCGACGAGCTGTCAGCTGCTGTCCGCACTCTGCAGGTGAACCTCCCCGCGTGCTTCAATTGAATGTTCCTGATCATTAGGTCTGCAGACGCAGCTCGCTGCCCGAGAGAGACCGAGAGTTACTGTGGGCAGAGAGTCACTCACATCCCTTCACCATCCCTACCGTCAGGTGTCGGTCCTGGGTCAGTGGGTCTCACTCTCGCCTCTGAGTCAGGAGGTATCACTCCAGAGACCCGAGTACAGAATCCAGGCCCACACTCCCGGGTCAGTGCTGAGGGAGCGCCGCACTGTCGGAGGGTCAGTGCTGAGGGAGCGCCGCGCAGTCGGAGGGTCAGTGCTGAGGGAGCGCCGCACTGTCGGAGGGTCAGTACTGAGGGAGTGCCGCGCTGTCGGAGGGCCAGTGCTGAGGGAGCGCCGCACTGTCGGAGGGTCAGTACTGAGGGAGTGCCGCGCTGTCGGAGGGCCAGTGCTGAGGGAGCGCCGCGCTATCGGACGGTCAGTGCTGAGGGAGCGCCGCACTGTCGGAGGGTCAGTACTGAGGGAGCGCCGCACTGTCGGAGGGTCAGTGTTGAGGGAGCGCCGCACTGTCGGAGGGTCAGTGCTGAGGGAGCGCCGCACTGTCGGAGGGTCAGTGCTGAGGGAGCGCCGCACTGTCGGAGGGTCAGTGCTGAGGGAGCGCCGCACTGTCAGAGGGTCAGTGCTGAGGGAGCGCCGCGCTGTCGGAGGGTCAGTACTGAGGGAGCGCCGCACTGTCGGAGGGTCAGTACTGAGGGAGCGCCGCACTGTCGGAGGGTCAGTACTGAGGGAGCGCCGCACTGTCGGAGGGTCAGTACTGAGGGAGCGCCGCACTGTCGGAGGGTCAGTACTGAGGGAGCGCCGCACTGTCGGAGGGTCAGTGCTGAGGGAGTGCTGCACTGTCGGAGGGTCAGTACTGAGGGAGCGCCGCACTGTCGGAGGGGCAGTACTGAGGGAGCGCCGCACTGTCGGAGGGTCAGTACTGAGGGAGCGCTGCACTGTCGGAGGGTCAGTACTGAGGGAACGCCGCACTGTCGGAGGGGCAGTACTGAGGGAGCGCCGCACTGTCGGAGGTGCTGTCTTTCGTCCGAGATCTTAAACCGAGGCCCCGTCTGCCCCTCTCAGGTGGATGTAAAAGATCCCACGGCCACTATTGGAAGAAGAGCAGGGGGAGTTCTCCCCGGGGTCCTGGGGCCAATATTTATCCCTCAACCAATAACCATCAAAAAACAGATTATCTGGTCATCCATCTCACGGCCGATGGTGGGATCTTGCTGTGCTCAGAACGGCTTGCTGCTTTCACCCCCGAACAGAACGGTCGCTGCAGCCCCCGGCCGGCTGTGCACAATCTACGTCGGGAGGGTTTCAATGAACGCAAGTCTTACCTTTGCTGTCGCTCTCACCCACCCCATAATACTCACGGCCCTGATGTGCTCGAAGTGGTTGGCTTCTCTCCGAAAGTCGATGGCTTGCCCGTTGAGGGACCAGAGGAAATGGACCTGGAGAGAGTTGTCATGGGTGGCCCGGCAGGTCAGGACAATGCTCTCTCCAACAGTCACCTCCACCTGGGAGGGAATCAGCTGTACCTCCGTCGCCTCTGGGGATTTAGAGAGAATTACATCGAATGTACCGCACAGAAACAGGCCATTCGGCCCAACCGGTCTATGCTGGTGTTTATACTCCACACGAACCTCCTCCCTCCCCTCTCCATCTCACCCTATCACCATATCCTTCTCCCTTTTAGGATTTTGAAAGGATTTGATAGGGTCGATGGAGAGAAACTATTTCCTCTGGTGGGGGGAGTCCAGAACAAGGGGGGCAGAACCTTAAAATTAGAGCCAGGCCGTTCAGAGGTGATGTCAGGAAGCATTTCCTCACACAGAGGGGAGTGGGAATCTGGAACTCTCCCCCCCAAAAAGCTGTGGAGGCCGGGGGTCAATTGGAAATTTCAAAACTGAGATCGATAGATTTTTGTTTTAAAAAAATGTATTTTTATTCATTCTCGGGATGTGGGCGTCGCTGGCGAGGCCGGCATTTATTGCCCATCCCTAATTGCCCTTGAGAAGGTGGTGGTGAGCCGCCTTCTTGAACCGCTGCAGTCCGTGTGGTGACGGTTCTCCCACAGTGCCGTTAGGAAGGGAGTTCCAGGATTTTGACCCAGCGACGATGAAGGAACGGCCGATATATTTCCAAGTCGGGATGGTGTGTGACTTGGAGGGGAACGTGCAGGTGGTGTTGTTCCCATGTGCCTGCTGCCCTTGTCCTTCTAGGTGGTAGAGGTCGCGGGTTTGGGAGGTGCTGTCGAAGAAGCCTTGGCGAGTTGCTGCAGTGCATCCTGTGGATGGTACACACTGCAGCCACAGTGCGCCAGTGGTGAAGGGAGTGAATGTTTAGGGTGGTGGATGGGGTGCCAATCAATCGGGCTGCTTTGTCCTGGATGTCAGTGTAGAGGGAGCTTTACTCTGTATCTAACCCTGTACCTGCCCTGGGAGTGTTTGATGGGACAGTGTAGAGGGAGCTTTACTCTGTATCTAACCCGTGCTGTACCTGCCCTGGGAGTGTTTGATGGGACAGTGTAGAGGGAGCTTTACTCTGTATCTAACCCTGTACCTGCCCTGGGAGTGTTTGATGGGACAGTGTAGAGGGAGCTTTACTCTGTATCTAACCCGTGCTGTACCTGCCCTGGGAGTGTTTGATGGGACAGTGTAGAGGGAGCTTTACTCTGTATCTAACCCTGTACCTGCCCTGGGAGTGTTTGATGGGACAGTGTAGAGGGAGCTTTACTCTGTATCTAACCCGTGTTGTACCTGCCCTGGGAGTGTTTGATGGGACAGTGTAGAGGGAGCTTTACTCTGTATCTAACCCGTGCTGTACCTGCCCTGGGAGTGTTTGATGGGACAGTGTAGAGGGAGCTTTACTCTGTATCTCACCCTGTACCTGCCCTGGGAGTGTTTGATGGGACAGTGTAGAGGGAGCTTTACTCTGTATCTAACCCTGTACCTGCCCCGGGAGTGTTTGATGGGACAGTGTAGAGGGAGCTTTACTCTGTATCTAACCCTGTACCTGCCCTGGGAGTGTTTGATGGGACAGTGTAGAGGGAGCTTTACTCTGTATCTAACCCTGTACCTGCCCTGGGAGTGTTTGATGGGACAGTGTAGAGGGAGCTTTACTCTGTATCTAACCCTGTACCTGCCCTGGGAGTGTTTGATGGGACAGTGTAGAGGGAGCTTTACTCTGTATCTAACCCTGTACCTGCCCTGGGAGTGTTTGATGGGACAGTGTAGAAGGAGATTTACTCTGTATCTAACCCTGTACCTGCCCTGGGAATGTTTGATGGGACAGTGTAGAGGGAGCTTTACTCTGTATCTAACCCTGTACCTGACCCTGGGAGTGTTTGATGGGACAGTGTAGAGGGAGCTTCACTCTGTATCTAACCCTGTACCTGCCCTGGGAGTGTTTGATGGGACAGTGTGGAGGGAGCTTTACTCTGTATCTAACCCTGTACCTGCCCTGGGAGTGTTTGATGGGACAGTGTAGAGGGAGCTTTACTCTGTATCTAACCCTGTACCTGACCCTGGGAGTGTTTGATGGGACAGTGTAGAGGGAGCTTTACTCTGTATCTAACCCTGTACCTGCCCTGGGAGTGTTTGATGGGACAGTGTGGAGGGAGCTTTACTCTGTATCTAACCCTGTACCTGCCCTGGGAGTGTTTGATGGGACAGTGTAGAGGGAGCTTCACTCTGTATCTAACCCTGTACCTGAAGTTAGGGTAATTAGATTACCAAATTGCTCCCCTCAGTTTTGGTTGGATTTGAATCCCAATCCCAGATGTGGAATGGTCTCACACAGGGGTTGTAAGTTTACCTTTGACATACACGCTTCCTGAGCTCGATGATACTCCAAATAAGTTCTCCGCTCTGCATGTGTAGCTGCCGGAGTCTGATCGGGTAACCGTACTGATTCGCAGGGTCCCATCTTGTGAAATGCTCACCCTGTAAAAGGAGAAGAGAATCTCGGGGCAGTGAGTGACCAGGAGCAGAGGACTCCTGGCAGAGTCCTGCACTGGAGTTAGACCAGCAACGTCCAAATACGGGATGGAGGGAGGGACCAACATCCAAATACAAGATGGAGGGAGGGACCAACGTCCAAATACGGGATGGAGGGAGGGACCAACATCCAAATACGGGATGGAGGGAGGGACCAACATCCAAATACAGGATGGGGGGAGGGACCAACGTCCAAATACAGGATGGGGGAGGGACCAACGTCCAAATACGGGATGGAGGGAGGGACCAACATCCAAATACAGGAAGGGGTGAGGGACCAACATCCAAATACAGGATGGGGGGAGGGACCAACGTCCAAATACAGGAAGGGGTGAGGGACCAACGTCCAAATACAGGATGGGGGGAGGGACCAACGTCCAAATACAGGATGGGGGGAGGGACCAACGTCCAAATACAGGAAGGGGGGAGGGACCAACGTCCAAATACGGGATGGGGGGAGGGACCAACATCCAAATACAGGAAGGGGGGAGGGACCAACGTCCAAATACAGGATGGGGGGAGGGACCAACATCCAAATACAGGATGGGGGGAGGGACCAACGTCCAAATACGGGATGGGGGGAGGGACCAACGTCCAAATACAGGAAGGGGGAGGGACCAACGTCCAAATACAGGATGGGGGAGGGATCAACATCCAAATACGGGAAGGGGGGAGGGACCAACGTCCAAATACAGGATGGGGGGAGGGACCAACGTCCAAATACAGGAAGGGGGAGGGACCAACGTCCAAATACGGGATGGGGGGAGGGACCAACGTCCAAATACAGGATGGGGGGAGGGACCAACGTCCAAATACAGGAAGGGGGGAGGGACCAACGTCCAAATACGGGATGGGGGGAGGGACCAACGTCCAAATACGGGATGGGGGGAGGGACCAACGTCCAAATACGGGACGAGGGCAGGACCAACGTTATTATTGTGTCCTTGAAGGGGGATCCTGATGGACAGACTCCCTCTTTGAAGGGGTCTCTGATGGCTATGAATGATCTCAGTACACCCCCGGTTAGAGAGAGGGGCAATCGGCCCCTGATCACTGTCCAGTGACCCCCGGGTTAGAGAGAGGGGCAATCAGCCCCTGATCACTGTCCAATGACCCCCTATTAGAAAGGGTGTGGATGGATTAAATTTTAAAATTCTCCATCCTTGTTTTCAAATCCCTCCCTGGCCCTCGCCCCTCCCTCCCTATCTCTGTAACCTCCTCCAGCCCGACAACCCTCCCAGGTCTCTGCGCTCCTCCAATTCCAGCCTCTTGTCCATCCCCCGATTTCCATCGCTCCACCATTGGTGGCCGTGCCTCCAGCCGCCTGGGCCCTGAGCTCTGGAACTCTCTCCTCCTTTAAGCAATGCTGCCGATGTCATCGAGTCATGTTGTGAGACCACAGTGTAAGGTCATTACAACGAGCAACAAGGAAAACATCTCAAAAATTAATCACAAAAGTTAAATTCTTCTCCAGTCCAGTGGAAATAAATGGCAGGCAGTCAGCATTGTGTTAAACTCATTACACAGAGGCTGATTACAGATGTCCAGAGTGCCTTCAAAGCTCAAAAGATCATTGAGCAGTAACAGAGCCTGTGATCAGCGGCCTGTGAACGGGATGATCTGTCGGTGATCGGCACTGAATGTTAAATCACTCTTTGAACGAGAACTGACAAACTGCTCACTGCAAACTAACCAGTCTCATACTCCAGTCAACTCCTGTCTCTATTCCCACACACTGAGATACGGCTCGACAATACCAGGGAATCGTTCCCTTTTACTCGCTGTGTACTGTCCATGTACAGGAGCTGACACTGAGACACACCTGGGCCGTACAGTCCTCGACGGGAGTGAATCATTCCCTTTTACCCACTGTGTACTGTACATGTACAGGAGCTGACACTGAGACACACCTGGGCCGTACAGTCCTCGACGGGAGTGAATCATTCCCTTTTACCCACTGTGTACTGTACAATGTACAGGAGCTGACACTGAGACACACACGGGCCGTACAGGACCAGACGGGAGTGAATCATTCCCTTTTACCCACTGTGTACTGTAATTCCCGACTCTCTCTCAATCTATAATGATGTAATTCCCGACTCTCTCTCAATCTATAATGATGTAATTCCTGACTCTCTCTCAATCTATAATGATGTAATTCCTGACTCTCTCTCAATCTATAATGATGTAATTCCCGACTCTCTCTCAATCTATAATGATGTAATTCCTGACTCTCTCTCAATCTATAATGATGTAATTCCCGACTCTCTCTCAATCTATAATGATGTAATTCCTGACTCTCTCTCAATCTATAATGATGTAATTCCCGACTCTCTCTCAATCTATAATGATGTAATTCCCGACTCTCTCTCAATCTATAATGATGTAATTCCTGACTCTCTCTCAATCTATAATGATGTAATTCCTGACTCTCTCTCAATCTATAATGATGTAATTCCTGACTCTCTCTCAATCTATAATGATGTAATTCCTGACTCTCCCTCAATCTATAATGATGTAATTCCCGACTCTCTCTCAATCTATAATGATGTAATTCCTGACTCTCTCTCAATCTATAATGATGTAATTCCTGACTCTCTCAATCTATAATGATGTAATTCCTGACTCTCTCTCAATCTATAATGATGTAATTCCTGACTCTCCCTCAATCTATAATGATGTAATTCCCGACTCTCTCTCAATCTATAATGATGTAATTCCTGACTCTCTCTCAATCTATAATGATGTAATTCCTGACTCTCTCTCAATCTATAATGATGTAATTCCTGACTCTCTCTCAATCTATAATGATGTAATTCCTGACTCTCTCAATCTATAATGATGTAATTCCTGACTCTCTCTCAATCTATAATGATGTAATTCCTGACTCTCTCTCAATCTATAATGATGTAATTCCTGACTCTCCCTCAATCTATAATGATGTAATTCCTGACTCTCCCTCAATCTATAATGATGTAATTCCTGACTCTCTCTCAGTCTATAATGATGTAATTCCTGACTCTCTCTCAATCTATAATGATGTAATTCCTGACTCTCTCAATCTATAATGATGTAATTCCTGACTCTCTCTCAATCTATAATGATGTAATTCCTGACTCTCTCTCAATCTATAATGATGTAATTCCTGACTCACTCTCAATCTATAATGATGTAATTCCTGACTCTCTCTCAATCGATAATGATGTAATTCCTGACTCTCTCTCAATCTATAATGATGTAATTCCTGACTCTCTCTCAATCTATAATGATGTAATTCCTGACTCTCTCTCAATCGATAATGATGTAATTCCTGACTCTCTCTCAATCTATAATGATGTAATTCCTGACTCTCCCTCAATCTATAATGATGTAATTCCTGACTCTCTCTCAATCTATAATGATGTAATTCCTGACTCTCTCTCAATCTATAATGATGTAATTCCCGACTCTCTCTCAATCTATAATGATGTAATTCCTGACTCTCTCAATCTATAATGATGTAATTCCCGACTCTCTCTCAATCTATAATGATGTAATTCCTGACTCTCTCTCAATCTATAATGATGTAATTCCTGACTCTCCCTCAATCTATAATGATGTAATTCCTGACTCTCTCTCAATCTATAATGATGTAATTCCCGACTCTCCCTCAATCTATAATGATGTAATTCCTGACTCTCTCAATCTATAATGATGTAATTCCTGACTCTCTCTCAATCTATAATGATGTAATTCCTGACTCTCTCTCAATCTATAATGATGTAATTCCTGACTCTCCCTCAATCTATAATGATGTAATTCCTGACTCTCCCTCAATCTATAATGATGTAATTCCTGACTCTCTCTCAGTCTATAATGATGTAATTCCTGACTCTCTCTCAATCTATAATGATGTAATTCCTGACTCTCTCAATCTATAATGATGTAATTCCTGACTCTCTCTCAATCTATAATGATGTAATTCCTGACTCTCTCTCAATCTATAATGATGTAATTCCTGACTCACTCTCAATCTATAATGATGTAATTCCTGACTCTCTCTCAATCGATAATGATGTAATTCCTGACTCTCTCTCAATCTATAATGATGTAATTCCCGACTCTCTCTCAATCTATAATGATGTAATTCCTGACTCTCTCAATCTATAATGATGTAATTCCTGACTCTCTCTCAATCTATAATGATGTAATTCCTGACTCTCTCTCAATCTATAATGATGTAATTCCTGACTCTCTCAATCTATAATGATGTAATTCCTGACTCTCTCTCAATCTATAATGATGTAATTCCTGACTCTCTCTCAATCGATAATGATGTAATTCCTGACTCTCTCTCAATCTATAATGATGTAATTCCCGACTCTCTCTCAATCTATAATGATGTAATTCCTGACTCTCTCTCAATCTATAATGATGTAATTCCTGACTCTCTCTCAATCTATAATGATGTAATTCCTGACTCTCTCTCAATCTATAATGATGTAATTCCCGACTCTCTCTCAAACTATAATGATGTAATTCCTGACTCTCTCTCAATCTATAATAATGTAATTCCTGACTCTCTCAATCTATAATGATGTAATTCCCGACTCTCTCTCAATCTATAATGATGTAATTCCTGACTCTCTCTCAATCTATAATGATGTAATTCCTGACTCTCTCTCAATCTATAATGATGTAATTCCTGACTCTCTCTCAATCTATAATGATGTAATTCCTGACTCTCTCAATCTACAATGATGTAATTCCCGACTCTCTCTCAATCTATAATGATGTAATTCCTGACTCTCTCTCAATCTATAATGATGTAATTCCTGACTCTCTCTCAATCTATAATGATGTAATTCCTGACTCTCTCTCAATCTATAATGATGTAATTCCTGACTCTCCCTCAATCTATAATGATGTAATTCCTGACTCAATCTATAATGATGTAATTCCTGACTCTCTCTCAATCGATAATGATGTAATTCCTGACTCTCTCAATCTATAATGATGTAATTCCTGACTCTCTCTCAATCTATAATGATGTAATTCCTGACTCTCTCTCAGTCTATAATGATGTAATTCCTGACTCTCTCTCAGTCTATAATGATGTAATTCCTGACTCTCTCTCAATCTATAATGATGTAATTCCCGACTCTCTCTCAATCTATAATGATGTAATTCCTGACTCTCCCTCAATCTATCATGATGTAATTCCTGACTCTCTCTCAATCTATAATGATGTAATTCCCGACTCTCTCTCAATCTATAATGATGTAATTCCCGACTCTCTCTCAATCTATAATGATGTAATTCCTGACTCTCTCTCAATCTATAATGATGTAATTCCTGACTCTCTCTCAATCTATAATGATGTAATTCCTGACTCTCTCTCAGTCTATAATGATGTAATTCCTGACTCTCTCTCAATCTATAATGATGTAATTCCTGACTCTCTCTCAGTCTATAATGATGTAATTCCCGACTCTCTCTCAATCTATAATGATGTAATTCCTGACTCTCTCTCAATCTATAATGATGTAATTCCTGACTCTCTCAATCTATAATGATGTAATTCCTGACTCTCTCAATCTATAATGATGTAATTCCTGACTCTCTCTCAATCTATAATGATGTAATTCCTGACTCTCTCTCAATCTATAATGATGTAATTCCTGACTCTCTCAATCTATAATGATGTAATTCCTGACTCTCTCAATCTATAATGATGTAATTCCTGACTCTCTCTCAATCTATAATGATGTAATTCCTGACTCTCTCAATCTATAATGATGTAATTCCTGACTCTCTCAATCTATAATGATGTAATTCCTGACTCTCTCTCAATCTATAATGATGTAATTCCTGACTCTCTCTCAATCTATAATGATGTAATTCCCGACTCTCTCTCAATCTATAATGATGTAATTCCTGACTCTCCCTCAATCTATCATGATGTAATTCCTGACTCTCTCTCAATCTATAATGATGTAATTCCCGACTCTCTCTCAATCTATAATGATGTAATTCCCGACTCTCTCTCAATCTATAATGATGTAATTCCTGACTCTCTCTCAATCTATAATGATGTAATTCCTGACTCTCTCTCAATCTATAATGATGTAATTCCTGACTCTCTCTCAATCTATAATGATGTAATTCCTGACTCTCTCAATCTATAATGATGTAATTCCTGACTCTCCCTCAATCTATCATGATGTAATTCCTGACTCTCTCTCAATCTATAATGATGTAATTCCTGACTCTCTCTCAATCTATAATGATGTAATTCCTGACTCTCTCTCAATCTATAATGATGTAATTCCTGACTCTCTCTCAATCTATAATGATGTAATTCCCGACTCTCTCTCAATCTATAATGATGTAATTCCTGACTCTCCCTCAATCTATCATGATGTAATTCCTGACTCTCTCTCAATCTATAATGATGTAATTCCCGACTCTCTCTCAATCTATAATGATGTAATTCCCGACTCTCTCTCAATCTATAATGATGTAATTCCTGACTCTCTCTCAATCTATAATGATGTAATTCCTGACTCTCTCTCAATCTATAATGATGTAATTCCTGACTCTCTCTCAATCTATAATGATGTAATTCCTGACTCTCTCTCAATCTATAATGATGTAATTCCTGACTCTCTCTCAGTCTATAATGATGTAATTCCTGACTCTCTCTCAATCTATAATGATGTAATTCCTGACTCTCTCTCAGTCTATAATGATGTAATTCCCGACTCTCTCTCAATCTATAATGATGTAATTCCTGACTCTCTCTCAATCTATAATGATGTAATTCCTGACTCTCTCAATCTATAATGATGTAATTCCTGACTCTCTCAATCTATAATGATGTAATTCCTGACTCTCTCTCAATCTATAATGATGTAATTCCTGACTCTCTCTCAATCTATAATGATGTAATTCCTGACTCTCTCAATCTATAATGATGTAATTCCTGACTCTCTCTCAATCTATAATGATGTAATTCCTGACTCTCTCAATCTATAATGATGTAATTCCTGACTCTCTCAATCTATAATGATGTAATTCCTGACTCTCTCTCAATCTATAATGATGTAATTCCTGACTCTCTCAATCTATAATGATGTAATTCCTGACTCTCTCAATCTATAATGATGTAATTCCTGACTCTCTCTCAATCTATAATGATGTAATTCCCGACTCTCTCAATCTATAATGATGTAATTCCCGACTCTCTCTCAATCTATAATGATGTAATTCCCGACTCTCTCAATCTATAATGATGTAATTCCTGACTCTCTCTCAATCTATAATGATGTAATTCCCGACTCTCTCAATCTATAATGATGTAATTCCTGACTCTCTCTCAATCTATAATGATGTAATTCCCGACTCTCTCAATCTATAATGATGTAATTCCTGACTCTCTCAATCTATAATGATGTAATTCCTGACTCTCTCTCAATCTATAATGATGTAATTCCCGACTCTCTCAATCTATAATGATGTAATTCCTGACTCTCTCTCAATCTATAATGATGTAATTCCCGACTCTCTCTCAATCTATAATGATGTAATTCCTGACTCTCTCTCAGTCTATAATGATGTAATTCCCGACTCTCTCTCAATCTATAATGATGTAATTCCCGACTCTCTCTCAATCTATAATGATGTAATTCCTGACTCTCTCTCAATCTATAATGATGTAATTCCTGACTCTCCCTCAATCTATAATGATGTAATTCCTGACTCTCTCTCAATCTATAATGATGTAATTCCCGACTCTCTCTCAGTCTATAATGATGTAATTCTTGACTCTCTCAATCTATAATGATGTAATTCCTGACTCTCTCTCAATCTATAATGATGTAATTCCTGACTCTCTCTCAATCTATAATGATGTAATTCCTGACTCTCTCTCAATCTATAATGATGTAATTCCCGACTCTCTCTCAATCTATAATGATGTAATTCCTGACTCTCTCTCAATCTATAATGATGTAATTCCTGACTCTCTCTCAATCTATAATGATGTAATTCCCGACTCTCTCTCAATCTATAATGATGTAATTCCTGACTCTCTCTCAATCTATAATGATGTAATTCCTGACTCTCTCTCAATCTATAATGATGTAATTCCTGACTCTCTCTCAATCTATAATGATGTAATTCCCGACTCTCTCTCAATCTATAATGATGTAATTCCTGACTCTCTCAATCTATAATGATGTAATTCCTGACTCTCTCTCAATCTATAATGATGTAATTCCTGACTCTCTCTCAATCTATAATGATGTAATTCCTGACTCTCTCTCAATCTATAATGATGTAATTCCTGACTCTCCCTCAATCTATAATGATGTAATTCCTGACTCTCTCTCAATCTATAATGATGTAATTCCTGACTCTCTCTCAATCTATAATGATGTAATTCCTGACTCTCTCTCAATCTATAATGATGTAATTCCCGACTCTCTCTCAATCTATAATGATGTAATTCCTGACTCTCTCTCAATCTATAATGATGTAATTCCTGACTCTCTCTCAATCTATAATGATGTAATTCCTGACTCTCTCTCAATCGAAAATGATGTAATTCCTGACTCTCTCTCAATCTATAATGATGTAATTCCTGACTCTCTCAATCTATAATGATGTAATTCCCGACTCTCTCTCAATCTATAATGATGTAATTCCTGACTCTCTCTCAATCTATAATGATGTAATTCCTGACTCTCTCAATCTATAATGATGTAATTCCCGACTCTCTCTCAATCTATAATGATGTAATTCCTGACTCTCTCTCAATCTATAATGATGTAATTCCTGACTCTCTCTCAATCTATAATGATGTAATTCCCGACTCTCTCTCAATCTATAATGATGTAATTCCTGACTCTCTCTCAATCTATAATGATGTAATTCCTGACTCTCTCTCAATCTATAATGATGTAATTCCCGACTCTCTCTCAATCTATAATGATGTAATTCCTGACTCTCTCTCAATCTATAATGATGTAATTCCTGACTCTCTCTCAATCTATAATGATGTAATTCCTGACTCTCTCTCAATCTATAATGATGTAATTCCCGACTCTCTCTCAATCTATAATGATGTAATTCCTGACTCTCCCTCAATCTATAATGATGTAATTCCTGACTCTCTCTCAATCTATAATGATGTAATTCCCGACTCTCTCTCAATCTATAATGATGTAATTCCTGACTCTCTCTCAATCTATAATGATGTAATTCCCGACTCTCTCTCAATCTATAATGATGTAATTCCTGACTCTCTCTCAATCTATAATGATGTAATTCCTGACTCTCTCTCAATCTATAATGATGTAATTCCCGACTCTCTCTCAATCTATAATGATGTAATTCCTGACTCTCTCTCAATCTATAATGATGTAATTCCTGACTCTCTCTCAATCTATAATGATGTAATTCCTGACTCTCTCTCAATCTATAATGATGTAATTCCTGACTCTCTCAATCTATAATGATGTAATTCCTGACTCTCTCTCAATCTATAATGATGTAATTCCTGACTCTCTCTCAATCTATAATGATGTAATTCCTGACTCTCTCTCAATCTATAATGATGTAATTCCCGACTCTCTCTCAATCTATAATGATGTAATTCCCGACTCTATCTCAATCTATAATGATGTAATTCCTGACTCTCTCAATCTATAATGATGTAATTCCTGACTCTCTCTCAATCTATAATGATGTAATTCCCGACTCTCTCTCAATCTATAATGATGTAATTCCTGACTCTCTCTCAATCTATAATGATGTAATTCCTGACTCTCTCAATCTATAATGATGTAATTCCTGACTCTCCCTCAATCTATAATGATGTAATTCCTGACTCTCTCTCAGTCTATAATGATGTAATTCCTGACTCTCCCTCAATCTATAATGATGTAATTCCTGACTCTCTCTCAATCTATAATGATGTAATTCCTGACTCTCTCAATCTATAATGATGTAATTCCTGACTCTCTCTCAATCTATAATGATGTAATTCCTGACTCTCCCTCAATCTATAATGATGTAATTCCTGACTCTCTCTCAATCTATAATGATGTAATTCCTGACTCTCTCAATCTATAATGATGTAATTCCTGACTCTCTCTCAATCTATAATGATGTAATTCCTGACTCTCTCTCAATCTATAATGATGTAATTCCTGACTCTCTCTCAATCTATAATGATGTAATTCCTGACTCTCTCTCAATCTATAATGATGTAATTCCTGACTCTCCCTCAATCTATAATGATGTAATTCCTGACTCTCTCTCAGTCTATAATGATGTAATTCCTGACTCTCTCTCAATCTATAATGATGTAATTCCTGACTCTCTCTCAATCTATAATGATGTAATTCCTGACTCTCTCAATCTATAATGATGTAATTCCTGACTCTCTCTCAATCTATAATGATGTAATTCCTGACTCTCTCAATCTATAATGATGTAATTCCCGACTCTCTCTCAATCTATAATGATGTAATTCCTGACTCTCTCAATCTATAATGATGTAATTCCCGACTCTCTCTCAATCTATAATGATGTAATTCCTGACTCTCTCTCAGTCTATAATGATGTAATTCCTGACTCTCTCTCAATCTATAATGATGTAATTCCTGACTCTCTCTCAATCTATAATGATGTAATTCCTGACTCTCTCAATCTATAATGATGTAATTCCTGACTCTCTCAATCTATAATGATGTAATTCCCGACTCTCTCTCAATCTATAATGATGTAATTCCTGACTCTCTCAATCTATAATGATGTAATTCCTGACTCTCTCAATCTATAATGATGTAATTCCTGACTCTCTCAATCTATAATGATGTAATTCCTGACTCTCTCAATCTATAATGATGTAATTCCCGACTCTCCCTCAATCTATAATGATGTAATTCCTGACTCTCTCAATCTATAATGATGTCATTCCTGACTCTCTCAATCTATAATGATGTAATTCCCGACTCTCTCTCAATCTATAATGATGTAATTCCTGACTCTCTCAATCTATAATGATGTAATTCCCGACTCTCTCTCAATCTATAATGATGTAATTCCTGACTCTCTCAATCTATAATGATGTAATTCCCGACTCTCTCTCAATCTATAATGATGTAATTCCTGACTCTCTCTCAATCTATAATGATGTAATTCCTGACTCTCTCTCAATCTATAATGATGTAATTCCTGACTCTCTCAATCTATAATGATGTAATTCCTGACTCTCTCAATCTATAATGATGTAATTCCCGACTCTCTCTCAATCTATAATGATGTAATTCCTGACTCTCTCTCAATCTATAATGATGTAATTCCTGACTCTCTCAATCTATAATGATGTAATTCCTGACTCTCTCAATCTATAATGATGTAATTCCTGACTCTCTCAATCTATAATGATGTAATTCCTGACTCTCTCAATCTATAATGATGTAATTCCTGACTCTCTCAATCTATAATGATGTAATTCCTGACTCTCTCTCAATCTATAATGATGTAATTCCTGACTCTCTCAATCTATAATGATGTAATTCCTGACTCTCTCAATCTATAATGATGTAATTCCTGACTCTCTCAATCTATAATGATGTAATTCCTGACTCTCTCAATCTATAATGATGTAATTCCCGACTCTCCCTCAATCTATAATGATGTAATTCCTGACTCTCTCAATCTATAATGATGTAATTCCCGACTCTCTCTCAATCTATAATGATGTAATTCCTGACTCTCTCTCAGTCTATAATGATGTAATTCCTGACTCTCTCTCAATCTATAATGATGTAATTCCTGACTCTCTCAATCTATAATGATGTAATTCCTGACTCTCTCTCAATCTATAATGATGTAATTCCTGACTCTCTCAATCTATAATGATGTAATTCCTGACTCTCTCTCAATCTATAATGATGTAATTCCCGACTCTCTCAATCTATAATGATGTAATTCCTGACTCTCCCTCAATCTATAATGATGTAATTCCTGACTCTCTCTCAATCTATAATGATGTAATTCCTGACTCTCTCAATCTATAATGATGTAATTCCTGACTCTCCCTCAATCTATAATGATGTAATTCCTGACTCTCTCAATCTATAATGATGTAATTCCCGACTCTCTCTCAATCTATAATGATGTAATTCCTGACTCTCTCTCAATCTATAATGATGTAATTCCCGACTCTCTCTCAATCCATAATGATGTAATTCCCGACTCTCTCTCAATCTATAATGATGTAATTCCTGACTCTCTCAATCTATAATGATGTAATTCCCGACTCTCTCTCAATCTATAATGATGTAATTCCTGACTCTCTCTCAATCTATAATGATGTAATTCCTGACTCTCTCTCAATCTATAATGATGTAATTCCTGACTCTCCCTCAATCTATAATGATGTAATTCCCGACTCTCTCTCAGTCTATAATGATGTAATTCCCGACTCTCTCTCAATCTATAATGATGTAATTCCCGACTCTCTCTCAATCTATAATGATGTAATTCCTGACTCTCTCTCAATCTATAATGATGTAATTCCTGACTCTCTCAATCTATAATGATGTAATTCCCGACTCTCTCTCAATCTATAATGATGTAATTCCTGACTCTCTCTCAATCTATAATGATGTAATTCCCGACTCTCTCTCAATCTATAATGATGTAATTCCCGACTCTCTCTCAATCTATAATGATGTAATTCCTGACTCTCTCTCAATCTATAATGATGTAATTCCTGACTCTCCCTCAATCTATAATGATGTAATTCCCGACTCTCTCTCAGTCTATAATGATGTAATTCCTGACTCTCTCTCAAACTATAATGATGTAATTCCTGACTCTCTCTCAATCTATAATGATGTAATTCCTGACTCTCTCTCAATCTATAATGATGTAATTCCTGACTCTCCCTCAATCTATAATGATGTAATTCCTGACTCTCAATCTATAATGATGTAATTCCTGACTCTCCCTCAATCTATAATGATGTAATTCCTGACTCTCTCTCAATCTATAATGATGTAATTCCCGACTCTCTCTCAATCTATAATGATGTAATTCCCGACTCTCTCTCAATCTATAATGATGTAATTCCTGACTCTCTCAATCTATAATGATGTAATTCCTGACTCTCTCTCAATCTATAATGATGTAATTCCTGACTCTCTCTCAGTCTATAATGATGTAATTCCCGACTCTCTCTCAATCTATAATGATGTAATTCCCGACTCTCTCTCAATCTATAATGATGTAATTCCTGACTCTCTCTCAGTCTATAATGATGTAATTCCTGACTCTCTCTCAATCTATAATGATGTAATTCCTGACTCTCTCTCAATCTATAATGATGTAATTCCTGACTCTCTCTCAATCTATAATGATGTAATTCCTGACTCTCTCTCAATCTATAATGATGTAATTCCTGACTCTCTCTCAATCTATAATGATGTAATTCCTGACTCTCTCTCAATCTATAATGATGTAATTCCTGACTCTCTCAATCTATAATGATGTAATTCCTGACTCTCTCTCAATCTATAATGATGTAATTCCTGACTCTCTCTCAATCTATAATGATGTAATTCCTGACTCTCTCTCAATCTATAATGATGTAATTCCCGACTCTCTCAATCTATAATGATGTAATTCCTGACTCTCTCTCAATCTATAATGATGTAATTCCTGACTCTCTCTCAGTCTATAATGATGTAATTCCCGACTCTCTCTCAATCTATAATGATGTAATTCCTGACTCTCCCTCAATCTATAATGATGTAATTCCTGACTCTCTCTCAATCTATAATGATGTAATTCCTGACTCTCTCAATCTATAATGATGTAATTCCTGACTCTCTCTCAATCTATAATGATGTAATTCCTGACTCTCTCAATCTATAATGATGTAATTCCTGACTCTCTCTCAGTCTATAATGATGTAATTCCTGACTCTCTCTCAATCTATAATGATGTAATTCCTGACTCTCTCTCAGTCTATAATGATGTAATTCCTGACTCTCTCAATCTATAATGATGTAATTCCTGACTCTCTCAATCTATAATGATGTAATTCCTGACTCTCTCTCAGTCTATAATGATGTAATTCCCGACTCTCTCTCAATCTATAATGATGTAATTCCTGACTCTCTCTCAGTCTATAATGATGTAATTCCTGACTCTCTCTCAATCTATAATGATGTAATTCCTGACTCTCTCTCAATCTATAATGATGTAATTCCTGACTCTCTCTCAATCTATAATGATGTAATTCCCGACTCTCTCTCAATCTATAATGATGTAATTCCTGACTCTCTCTCAATCTATAATGATGTAATTCCTGACTCTCTCTCAATCTATAATGATGTAATTCCTGACTCTCTCTCAATCTATAATGATGTAATTCCCGACTCTCTCTCAATCTATAATGATGTAATTCCTGACTCTCTCTCAATCTATAATGATGTAATTCCTGACTCTCCCTCAATCTATAATGATGTAATTCCTGACTCTCCCTCAATCTATAATGATGTAATTCCCGACTCTCTCTCAATCTATAATGATGTAATTCCTGACTCTCTCTCAATCTATAATGATGTAATTCCTGACTCTCTCTCAATCTATAATGATGTAATTCCCGACTCTCTCTCAATCTATAATGATGTAATTCCCGACTCTCTCTCAATCTATAATGATGTAATTCCCGACTCTCTCTCAATCTATAATGATGTAATTCCTGACTCTCTCTCAATCTATAATGATGTAATTCCTGACTCTCTCTCAATCTATAATGATGTAATTCCCGACTCTCTCTCAATCTATAATGATGTAATTCCTGACTCTCTCTCAATCTATAATGATGTAATTCCTGACTCTCTCAATCTATAATGATGTAATTCCTGACTCTCTCTCAATCTATAATGATGTAATTCCCGACTCTCTCTCAATCTATAATGATGTAATTCCTGACTCTCTCTCAATCTATAATGATGTAATTCCTGACTCTCTCTCAATCTATAATGATGTAATTCCTGACTCTCTCAATCTATAATGATGTAATTCCTGACTCTCTCAATCTATAATGATGTAATTCCCGACTCTCTCTCAATCTATAATGATGTAATTCCTGACTCTCCCTCAATCTATAATGATGTAATTCCTGACTCTCTCTCAATCTATAATGATGTAATTCCTGACTCTCTCTCAATCTATAATGATGTAATTCCCGACTCTCTCTCAGTCCATAATGATGTAATTCCTGACTCTCTCTCAATCTATAATGATGTAATTCCTGACTCTCTCAATCTATAATGATGTAATTCCTGACTCTCTCAATCTATAATGATGTAATTCCTGACTCTCTCTCAATCTATAATGATGTAATTCCTGACTCTCTCTCAATCTATAATGATGTAATTCCTGACTCTCTCTCAATCTATAATGATGTAATTCCTGACTCTCTCTCAATCTATAATGATGTAATTCCTGACTCTCTCTCAATCTATAATGATGTAATTCCTGACTCTCTCAGTCTATAATGATGTAATTCCCGACTCTCTCTCAATCTATAATGATGTAATTCCTGACTCTCTCTCAATCTATAATGATGTAATTCCTGACTCTCCCTCAATCTATAATGATGTAATTCCCGACTCTCTCTCAATCTATAATGATGTAATTCCCGACTCTCTCTCAATCTATAATGATGTAATTCCTGACTCTCTCTCAATCTATAATGATGTAATTCCTGACTCTCTCTCAATCCATAATGATGTAATTCCTGACTCTCTCTCAATCTATAATGATGTAATTCCTGACTCTCTCAATCTATAATGATGTAATTCCTGACTCTCTCTCAATCTATAATGATGTAATTCCTGACTCTCCCTCAATCTATAATGATGTAATTCCTGACTCTCTCAATCAATAATGATGTAATTCCTGACTCTCTCTCAATCTATAATGATGTAATTCCTGACTCTCTCTCAATCTATAATGATGTAATTCCTGACTCTCTCTCAATCTATAATGATGTAATTCCTGACTCTCTCTCAATCTATAATGATGTAATTCCTGACTCTCTCTCAATCTATAATGATGTAATTCCTGACTCTCTCTCAATCTATAATGATGTAATTCCTGACTCTCTCTCAATCTATAATGATGTAATTCCTGACTCTCCCTCAATCTATAATGATGTAATTCCCGACTCTCTCTCAATCTATAATGATGTAATTCCTGACTCTCTCTCAATCTATAATGATGTAATTCCTGACTCTCTCAATCTATAATGATGTAATTCCTGACTCTCTCAATCTATAATGATGTAATTCCTGACTCTCTCTCAATCTATAATGATGTAATTCCTGACTCTCTCTCAGTCTATAATGATGTAATTCCCGACTCTCTCTCAATCTATAATGATGTAATTCCTGACTCTCTCTCAATCTATAATGATGTAATTCCTGACTCTCTCTCAGTCTATAATGATGTAATTCCCGACTCTCTCTCAATCTATAATGATGTAATTCCTGACTCTCTCTCAATCTATAATGATGTAATTCCCGACTCTCTCTCAATCTATAATGATGTAATTCCCGACTCTCTCTCAATCTATAATGATGTAATTCCTGACTCTCTCTCAATCTATAATGATGTAATTCCTGACTCTCTCTCAATCTATAATGATGTAATTCCTGACTCTCTCAATCTATAATGATGTAATTCCTGACTCTCTCAATCTATAATGATGTAATTCCTGACTCTCTCTCAATCTATAATGATGTAATTCCTGACTCTCTCTCAATCTATAATGATGTAATTCCTGACTCTCTCTCAATCTATAATGATGTAATTCCTGACTCTCTCTCAATCTATAATGATGTAATTCCTGACTCTCTCTCAATCTATAATGATGTAATTCCTGACTCTCTCAGTCTATAATGATGTAATTCCCGACTCTCTCTCAATCTATAATGATGTAATTCCTGACTCTCTCTCAATCTATAATGATGTAATTCCTGACTCTCCCTCAATCTATAATGATGTAATTCCCGACTCTCTCTCAATCTATAATGATGTAATTCCCGACTCTCTCTCAATCTATAATGATGTAATTCCTGACTCTCTCTCAATCTATAATGATGTAATTCCTGACTCTCTCAATCTATAATGATGTAATTCCTGACTCTCTCTCAATCTATAATGATGTAATTCCTGACTCTCCCTCAATCTATAATGATGTAATTCCTGACTCTCTCAATCTATAATGATGTAATTCCTGACTCTCTCTCAGTCTATAATGATGTAATTCCCGACTCTCTCTCAATCTATAATGATGTAATTCCTGACTCTCTCTCAATCTATAATGATGTAATTCCCGACTCTCTCTCAATCTATAATGATGTAATTCCCGACTCTCTCTCAATCTATAATGATGTAATTCCTGACTCTCTCTCAATCTATAATGATGTAATTCCTGACTCTCTCTCAATCTATAATGATGTAATTCCTGACTCTCTCTCAATCTATAATGATGTAATTCCCGACTCTCTCTCAATCTATAATGATGTAATTCCCGACTCTCTCTCAATCTATAATGATGTAATTCCCGACTCTCTCTCAATCTATAATGATGTAATTCCCGACTCTCTCTCAATCTATAATGATGTAATTCCCGACTCTCTCTCAATCTATAATGATGTAATTCCCGACTCTCTCTCAATCTATAATGATGTAATTCCTGACTCTCTCTCAATCTATAATGATGTAATTCCTGACTCTCTCTCAATCTATAATGATGTAATTCCCGACTCTCTCTCAATCTATAATGATGTAATTCCTGACTCTCTCTCAATCTATAATGATGTAATTCCTGACTCTCTCTCAATCTATAATGATGTAATTCCTGACTCTCCCTCAATCTATAATGATGTAATTCCCGACTCTCTCTCAATCTATAATGATGTAATTCCCGACTCTCTCTCAATCTATAATGATGTAATTCCTGACTCTCTCTCAATCCATAATGATGTAATTCCTGACTCTCTCTCAATCTATAATGATGTAATTCCTGACTCTCTCAATCTATAATGATGTAATTCCTGACTCTCTCTCAATCCATAATGATGTAATTCCTGACTCTCTCTCAATCTATAATGATGTAATTCCTGACTCTCTCTCAATCCATAATGATGTAATTCCTGACTCTCTCTCAATCCATAATGATGTAATTCCTGACTCTCTCTCAATCTATAATGATGTAATTCCTGACTCTCTCAATCTATAATGATGTAATTCCTGACTCTCTCTCAATCTATAATGATGTAATTCCTGACTCTCTCAATCTATAATGATGTAATTCCTGACTCTCCCTCAATCTATAATGATGTAATTCCTGACTCTCTCAATCTATAATGATGTAATTCCTGACTCTCTCTCAATCTATAATGATGTAATTCCTGACTCTCTCTCAATCTATAATGATGTAATTACTGACTCTCTCTCAGTCTATAATGATGTAATTCCCGACTCTCTCTCAATCTATAATGATGTAATTCCTGACTCTCTCTCAATCTATAATGATGTAATTCCCGACTCTCTCTCAATCTATAATGATGTAATTCCCGACTCTCTCTCAATCTATAATGATGTAATTCCTGACTCTCTCTCAATCTATAATGATGTAATTCCTGACTCTCTCAATCTATAATGATGTAATTCCTGACTCTCTCAATCTATAATGATGTAATTCCTGACTCTCTCTCAATCTATAATGATGTAATTCCTGACTCTCTCTCAGTCTATAATGATGTAATTCCTGACTCTCTCTCAATCTATAATGATGTAATTCCTGACTCTCTCTCAATCTATAATGATGTAATTCCTGACTCTCTCTCAATCTATAATGATGTAATTCCTGACTCTCTCTCAATCTATAATGATGTAATTCCTGACTCTCTCTCAATCTATAATGATGTAATTCCTGACTCTCTCAGTCTATAATGATGTAATTCCCGACTCTCTCTCAATCTATAATGATGTAATTCCTGACTCTCTCTCAATCTATAATGATGTAATTCCTGACTCTCCCTCAATCTATAATGATGTAATTCCCGACTCTCTCTCAATCTATAATGATGTAATTCCCGACTCTCTCTCAATCTATAATGATGTAATTCCTGACTCTCTCTCAATCTTTCATGATGTAATTCCTGACTCTCTCAATCTATAATGATGTAATTCCTGACTCTCTCTCAATCTATAATGATGTAATTCCTGACTCTCCCTCAATCTATAATGATGTAATTCCTGACTCTCTCAATCTATAATGATGTAATTCCTGACTCTCTCTCAATCTATAATGATGTAATTCCTGACTCTCTCTCAATCTATAATGATGTAATTCCTGACTCTCTCTCAGTCTATAATGATGTAATTCCCGACTCTCTCTCAATCTATAATGATGTAATTCCCGACTCTCTCTCAATCTATAATGATGTAATTCCCGACTCTCTCTCAATCTATAATGATGTAATTCCTGACTCTCTCTCAATCTATAATGATGTAATTCCTGACTCTCTCTCAATCTATAATGATGTAATTCCCGACTCTCTCTCAATCTATAATGATGTAATTCCCGACTCTCTCTCAATCTATAATGATGTAATTCCTGACTCTCTCTCAATCTATAATGATGTAATTCCTGACTCTCTCTCAATCTATAATGATGTAATTCCTGACTCTCTCTCAATCTATAATGATGTAATTCCCGACTCTCTCTCAATCTATAATGATGTAATTCCCGACTCTCTCTCAATCTATAATGATGTAATTCCGACTCTCTCTCAATCTATAATGATGTAATTCCCGACTCTCTCTCAATCTATAATGATGTAATTCCCGACTCTCTCTCAATCTATAATGATGTAATTCCCGACTCTCTCTCAATCTATAATGATGTAATTCCTGACTCTCTCTCAATCTATAATGATGTAATTCCTGACTCTCTCTCAATCTATAATGATGTAATTCCCGACTCTCTCTCAATCTATAATGATGTAATTCCTGACTCTCTCTCAATCTATAATGATGTAATTCCTGACTCTCTCAATCTATAATGATGTAATTCCTGACTCTCTCAATCTATAATGATGTAATTCCCGACTCTCTCAATCTATAATGATGTAATTCCTGACTCTCTCAATCTATAATGATGTAATTCCCGACTCTCTCTCAATCTATAATGATGTAATTCCGACTCTCTCTCAATCTATAATGATGTAATTCCTGACTCTCTCTCAGTCTATAATGATGTAATTCCGACTCTCTCTCAATCTATAATGATGTAATTCCTGACTCTCTCTCAATCTATAATGATGTAATTCCTGACTCTCTCTCAATCTATAATGATGTAATTCCTGACTCTCTCAATCTATAATGATGTAATTCCTGACTCTCTCAATCTATAATGATGTAATTCCTGACTCTCTCTCAATCTATAATGATGTAATTCCTGACTCTCTCTCAATCTATAATGATGTAATTCCTGACTCTCTCTCAATCTATAATGATGTAATTCCTGACTCTCTCTCAATCTATAATGATGTAAATCCTGACTCTCTCAATCTATAATGATGTAATTCCCGACTCTCCCTCAATCTATAATGATGTAATTCCCGACTCTCTCTCAATCTATAATGATGTAATTCCTGACTCTCTCAATCTATAATGATGTAATTCCCGACTCTCTCTCAATCTATAATGATGTAATTCCCGACTCTCTCTCAATCTATAATGATGTAATTCCTGACTCTCTCTCAATCTATAATGATGTAATTCCCGACTCTCTCTCAATCTATAATGATGTAATTCCCGACTCTCTCTCAATCTATAATGATGTAATTCCTGACTCTCTCTCAATCTATAATGATGTAATTCCTGACTCTCTCAATCTATAATGATGTAATTCCCGACTCTCTCTCAATCTATAATGATGTAATTCCTGACTCTCTCAATCTATAATGATGTAATTCCTGACTCTCTCTCAATCTATAATGATGTAATTCCTGACTCTCTCTCAGTCTATAATGATGTAATTCCTGACTCTCTCAATCTATAATGATGTAATTCCTGACTCTCTCAATCTATAATGATGTAATTCCTGACTCTCTCAATCTATAATGATGTAATTCCTGACTCTCTCTCAATCTATAATGATGTAATTCCCGACTCTCTCAATCTATAATGATGTAATTCCCGACTCTCTCTCAATCTATAATGATGTAATTCCTGACTCTCTCTCAGTCTATAATGATGTAATTCCTGACTCTCTCAATCTATAATGATGTAATTCCTGACTCTCTCAATCTATAATGATGTAATTCCTGACTCTCTCTCAATCTATAATGATGTAATTCCTGACTCTCTCTCAATCTATAATGATGTAATTCCTGACTCTCTCTCAATCTATAATGATGTAATTCCTGACTCTCTCTCAATCTATAATGATGTAATTCCTGACTCTCTCAATCTATAATGATGTAATTCCTGACTCTCTCTCAATCTATAATGATGTAATTCCTGACTCTCTCTCAATCTATAATGATGTAATTCCTGACTCTCTCTCAGTCTATAATGATGTAATTCCTGACTCTCTCAATCTATAATGATGTAATTCCTGACTCTCTCTCAATCTATAATGATGTAATTCCTGACTCTCTCTCAGTCTATAATGATGTAATTCCTGACTCTCTCTCAATCTATAATGATGTAATTCCTGACTCTCTCTCAGTCTATAATGATGTAATTCCTGACTCTCTCTCAATCTATAATGATGTAATTCCCGACTCTCTCTCAATCTATAATGATGTAATTCCTGACTCTCCCTCAATCTATAATGATGTAATTCCTGACTCTCTCTCAATCTATAATGATGTAATTCCTGACTCTCTCTCAGTCTATAATGATGTAATTCCTGACTCTCTCTCAATCTATAATGATGTAATTCCTGACTCTCTCTCAATCTATAATGATGTAATTCCTGACTCTCTCTCAGTCTATAATGATGTAATTCCTGACTCTCTCTCAATCTATAATGATGTAATTCCCGACTCTCTCTCAATCTATAATGATGTAATTCCTGACTCTCTCTCAGTCTATAATGATGTAATTCCTGACTCTCTCTCAATCTATAATGATGTAATTCCTGACTCTCTCTCAATCTGTAATGATGTAATTCCTGACTCTCTCTCAGTCTATAATGATGTAATTCCTGACTCTCTCTCAATCTATAATGATGTAATTCCTGACTCTCTCTCAATCTATAATGATGTAATTCCTGACTCTCTCTCAATCTATAATGATGTAATTCCTGACTCTCTCTCAGTCTATAATGATGTAATTCCTGACTCTCTCTCAGTCTATAATGATGTAATTCCTGACTCTCTCTCAGTCTATAATGATGTAATTCCTGACTCTCTCTCAATCTATAATGATGTAATTCCTGACTCTCTCTCAATCTATAATGATGTAATTCCTGACTCTCTCTCAATCTATAATGATGTAATTCCTGACTCTCTCTCAATCTATAATGATGTAATTCCTGACTCTCTCTCAATCTATAATGATGTAATTCCTGACTCTCTCTCAGTCTATAATGATGTAATTCCCGACTCTCTCTCAATCTATAATGATGTAATTCCTGACTCTCTCAATCTATAATGATGTAATTCCCGACTCTCTCTCAATCTATAATGATGTAATTCCTGACTCTCTCTCAGTCTATAATGATGTAATTCCTGACTCTCTCTCAATCTATAATGATGTAATTCCCGACTCTCTCTCAATCTATAATGATGTAATTCCCGACTCTCTCTCAATCTATAATGATGTAATTCCTGACTCTCCCTCAATCTATAATGATGTAATTCCTGACTCTCTCTCAATCTATAATGATGTAATTCCCGACTCTCTCTCAATCTATAATGATGTAATTCCTGACTCTCCCTCAATCTATAATGATGTAATTCCTGACTCTCTCTCAATCTATAATGATGTAATTCCTGACTCTCTCTCAATCTATAATGATGTAATTCCTGACTCTCTCTCAATCTATAATGATGTAATTCCTGACTCTCTCTCAATCTATAATGATGTAATTCCTGACTCTCTCAATCTATAATGATGTAATTCCTGACTCTCTCTCAATCTATAATGATGTAATTCCCGACTCTCTCTCAATCTATAATGATGTAATTCCTGACTCTCTCTCAATCTATAATGATGTAATTCCTGACTCTCTCTCAATCTATAATGATGTAATTCCTGACTCTCTCAATCTATAATGATGTAATTCCTGACTCTCTCAATCTATAATGATGTAATTCCTGACTCTCTCTCAATCTATAATGATGTAATTCCTGACTCTCTCTCAATCTATAATGATGTAATTCCTGACTCTCTCTCAATCTATAATGATGTAATTCCTGACTCTCTCTCAATCTATAATGATGTAATTCCTGACTCTCTCTCAATCTATAATGATGTAATTCCTGACTCTCTCTCAATCTATAATGATGTAATTCCTGACTCTCTCTCAATCTATAATGATGTAATTCCTGACTCTCTCTCAATCTATAATGATGTAATTCCTGACTCTCTCAGTCTATAATGATGTAATTCCCGACTCTCTCTCAATCTATAATGATGTAATTCCTGACTCTCTCTCAATCTATAATGATGTAATTCCACTATAATGATGTAATTCCTGACTCTCTCTCAATCTATAATGATGTAATTCCTGACTCTCTCTCAATCTATAATGATGTAATTCCTGACTCTCTCTCAATCTATAATGATGTAATTCCTGACTCTCTCTCAATCTATAATGATGTAATTCCTGACTCTCTCTCAATCTATAATGATGTAATTCCTGACTCTCTCTCAATCTATAATGATGTAATTCCTGACTCTCTCTCAATCTATAATGATGTAATTCCTGACTCTCTCTCAATCTATAATGATGTAATTCCTGACTCTCTCTCAATCTATAATGATGTAATTCCTGACTCTCTCTCAATCTATAATGATGTAATTCCTGACTCTCTCTCAATCTATAATGATGTAATTCCTGACTCTCTCTCAATCTATAATGATGTAATTCCTGACTCTCTCTCAATCTATAATGATGTAATTCCCTGACTCTCTCTCAATCTATAATGATGTAATTCCTGACTCTCTCTCAATCTATAATGATGTAATTCCTGACTCTCTCTCAATCTATAATGATGTAATTCCTGACTCTCTCTCAATCTATAATGATGTAATTCCTGACTCTCTCTCAATCTATAATGATGTAATTCCCTGACTCTCTCTCAATCTATAATGATGTAATTCCTGACTCTCTCTCAATCTATAATGATGTAATTCCTGACTCTCTCTCAATCTATAATGATGTAATTCCTGACTCTCTCTCAATCTATAATGATGTAATTCCTGACTCTCTCTCAATCTATAATGATGTAATTCCCTGACTCTCTCTCAATCTATAATGATGTAATTCCTGACTCTCTCTCAATCTATAATGATGTAATTCCTGACTCTCTCTCAATCTATAATGATGTAATTCCTGACTCTCTCTCAATCTATAATGATGTAATTCCCTGACTCTCTCTCAATCTATAATGATGTAATTCCTGACTCTCTCTCAATCTATAATGATGTAATTCCTGACTCTCTCTCATCTATAATGATGTAATTCCTGACTCTCTCTCAATCTATAATGATGTAATTCCTGACTCTCTCTCAATCTATAATGATGTAATTCCTGACTCTCTCTCAATCTATAATGATGTAATTCCTGACTCTCTCTCAATCTATAATGATGTAATTCCTGACTCTCTCTCAATCTATAATGATGTAATTCCTGACTCTCTCTCAATCTATAATGATGTAATTCCTGACTCTCTCTCAATCTATAATGATGTAATTCCTGACTCTCTCAATCTATAATGATGTAATTCCTGACTCTCTCAATCTATAATGATGTAATTCCCGACTCTCTCTCAATCTATAATGATGTAATTCCTGACTCTCTCAATCTATAATGATGTAATTCCTGACTCTCTCAATCTATAATGATGTAATTCCTGACTCTCTCTCAATCTATAATGATGTAATTCCTGACTCTCTCTCAATCTATAATGATGTAATTCCCGACTCTCTCTCAATCTATAATGATGTAATTCCCTGACTCTCTCTCAATCTATAATGATGTAATTCCCTGACTCTCTCAATCTATAATGATGTAATTCCTGACTCTCTCTCAATCTATAATGATGTAATTCCTGACTCTCTCTCAATCTATAATGATGTAATTCCTGACTCTCTCTCAATCTATAATGATGTAATTCCTGACTCTCTCTCAATCTATAATGATGTAATTCCTGACTCTCTCAATCTATAATGATGTAATTCCTGACTCTCTCTCAATCTATAATGATGTAATTCCTGACTCTCTCTCAATCTATAATGATGTAATTCCCTGACTCTCTCTCAATCTATAATGATGTAATTCCCGACTCTCTCAATCTATAATGATGTAATTCCTGACTCTCTCTCAATCTATAATGATGTAATTCCTGACTCTCTCTCAATCTATAATGATGTAATTCCTGACTCTCTCTCAATCTATAATGATGTAATTCCTGACTCTCTCTCAATCTATAATGATGTAATTCCCGACTCTCTCTCAATCTATAATGATGTAATTCCTGACTCTCTCAATCTATAATGATGTAATTCCTGACTCTCTCAATCTATAATGATGTAATTCCTGACTCTCTCTCAATCTATAATGATGTAATTCCTGACTCTCTCTCAATCTATAATGATGTAATTCCTGACTCTCTCAATCTATAATGATGTAATTCCTGACTCTCTCTCAATCTATAATGATGTAATTCCTGACTCTCTCAATCTATAATGATGTAATTCCGACTCTCTCTCAATCTATAATGATGTAATTCCTGACTCTCTCTCAATCTATAATGATGTAATTCCTGACTCTCTCTCAATCTATAATGATGTAATTCCTGACTCTCTCTCAATCTATAATGATGTAATTCCTGACTCTCTCTCAATCTATAATGATGTAATTCCTGACTCTCTCAATCTATAATGATGTAATTCCCTGACTCTCTCTCAATCTATAATGATGTAATTCCTGACTCTCTCTCAATCTATAATGATGTAATTCCTGACTCTCTCTCAATCTATAATGATGTAATTCCTGACTCTCTCTCAATCTATAATGATGTAATTCCTGACTCTCTCAATCTATAATGATGTAATTCCTGACTCTCTCTCAATCTATAATGATGTAATTCCTGACTCTCTCTCAATCTATAATGATGTAATTCCTGACTCTCTCTCAATCTATAATGATGTAATTCCTGACTCTCTCTCAATCTATAATGATGTAATTCCTGACTCTCTCTCAATCTATAATGATGTAATTCCCTGACTCTCTCTCAATCTATAATGATGTAATTCCTGACTCTCTCTCAATCTATAATGATGTAATTCCTGACTCTCTCTCAATCTATAATGATGTAATTCCTGACTCTCTCTCAATCTATAATGATGTAATTCCTGACTCTCTCAATCTATAATGATGTAATTCCTGACTCTCTCTCAATCTATAATGATGTAATTCCTGACTCTCTCTCAATCTATAATGATGTAATTCCTGACTCTCTCTCAATCTATAATGATGTAATTCCTGACTCTCTCAATCTATAATGATGTAATTCCTGACTCTCTCAATCTATAATGATGTAATTCCTGACTCTCTCTCAATCTATAATGATGTAATTCCTGACTCTCTCTCAATCTATAATGATGTAATTCCTGACTCTCTCAATCTATAATGATGTAATTCCTGACTCTCTCTCAATCTATAATGATGTAATTCCTGACTCTCTCTCAATCTATAATGATGTAATTCCTGACTCTCTCAATCTATAATGATGTAATTCCTGACTCTCTCTCAATCTATAATGATGTAATTCCTGACTCTCTCAATCTATAATGATGTAATTCCTGACTCTCTCAATCTATAATGATGTAATTCCTGACTCTCTCAATCTATAATGATGTAATTCCTGACTCTCTCTCAATCTATAATGATGTAATTCCTGACTCTCTCTCAATCTATAATGATGTAATTCCTGACTCTCTCTCAATCTATAATGATGTAATTCCTGACTCTCTCAATCTATAATGATGTAATTCCCGACTCTCTCTCAATCTATAATGATGTAATTCCTGACTCTCTCTCAATCTATAATGATGTAATTCCTGACTCTCTCTCAATCTATAATGATGTAATTCCTGACTCTCTCAATCTATAATGATGTAATTCCTGACTCTCTCTCAATCTATAATGATGTAATTCCTGACTCTCTCAATCTATAATGATGTAATTCCTGACTCTCTCTCAATCTATAATGATGTAATTCCTGACTCTCTCAATCTATAATGATGTAATTCCTGACTCTCTCTCAATCTATAATGATGTAATTCCTGACTCTCTCTCAATCTATAATGATGTAATTCCTGACTCTCTCTCAATCTATAATGATGTAATTCCTGACTCTCTCTCAATCTATAATGATGTAATTCCTGACTCTCTCTCAATCTATAATGATGTAATTCCTGACTCTCTCTCAATCTATAATGATGTAATTCCTGACTCTCTCTCAATCTATAATGATGTAATTCCTGACTCTCTCTCAATCTATAATGATGTAATTCCTGACTCTCTCAATCTATAATGATGTAATTCCTGACTCTCTCAATCTATAATGATGTAATTCCTGACTCTCTCTCAATCTATAATGATGTAATTCCTGACTCTCTCTCAATCTATAATGATGTAATTCCTGACTCTCTCTCAATCTATAATGATGTAATTCCTGACTCTCTCTCAATCTATAATGATGTAATTCCTGACTCTCTCTCAATCTATAATGATGTAATTCCTGACTCTCTCTCAATCTATAATGATGTAATTCCCTGACTCTCTCTCAATCTATAATGATGTAATTCCTGACTCTCTCTCAATCTATAATGATGTAATTCCTGACTCTCTCTCAATCTATAATGATGTAATTCCTGACTCTCTCTCAATCTATAATGATGTAATTCCTGACTCTCTCAATCTATAATGATGTAATTCCTGACTCTCTCTCAATCTATAATGATGTAATTCCTGACTCTCTCTCAATCTATAATGATGTAATTCCTGACTCTCTCTCAATCTATAATGATGTAATTCCTGACTCTCTCTCAATCTATAATGATGTAATTCCTGACTCTCTCAATCTATAATGATGTAATTCCTGACTCTCTCTCAATCTATAATGATGTAATTCCTGACTCTCTCTCAATCTATAATGATGTAATTCCTGACTCTCTCTCAATCTATAATGATGTAATTCCTGACTCTCTCTCAATCTATAATGATGTAATTCCTGACTCTCTCAATCTATAATGATGTAATTCCTGACTCTCTCTCAATCTATAATGATGTAATTCCTGACTCTCTCTCAATCTATAATGATGTAATTCCTGACTCTCTCTCAATCTATAATGATGTAATTCCTGACTCTCTCTCAATCTATAATGATGTAATTCCTGACTCTCTCTCAATCTATAATGATGTAATTCCTGACTCTCTCTCAATCTATAATGATGTAATTCCTGACTCTCTCAATCTATAATGATGTAATTCCTGACTCTCTCTCAATCTATAATGATGTAATTCCTGACTCTCTCTCAATCTATAATGATGTAATTCCTGACTCTCTCTCAATCTATAATGATGTAATTCCTGACTCTCTCTCAATCTATAATGATGTAATTCCTGACTCTCTCTCAATCTATAATGATGTAATTCCTGACTCTCTCTCAATCTATAATGATGTAATTCCCTGACTCTCTCTCAATCTATAATGATGTAATTCCTGACTCTCTCTCAATCTATAATGATGTAATTCCTGACTCTCTCTCAATCTATAATGATGTAATTCCTGACTCTCTCTCAATCTATAATGATGTAATTCCTGACTCTCTCTCAATCTATAATGATGTAATTCCTGACTCTCTCTCAATCTATAATGATGTAATTCCTGACTCTCTCAATCTATAATGATGTAATTCCTGACTCTCTCTCAATCTATAATGATGTAATTCCTGACTCTCCTCAATCTATAATGATGTAATTCCTGACTCTCTCTCAATCTATAATGATGTAATTCCTGACTCTCTCTCAATCTATAATGATGTAATTCCTGACTCTCTCTCAATCTATAATGATGTAATTCCTGACTCTCTCTCAATCTATAATGATGTAATTCCTGACTCTCTCAATCTATAATGATGTAATTCCCTGACTCTCTCTCAATCTATAATGATGTAATTCCTGACTCTCTCTCAATCTATAATGATGTAATTCCTGACTCTCTCTCAATCTATAATGATGTAATTCCTGACTCTCTCTCAATCTATAATGATGTAATTCCCTGACTCTCTCTCAATCTATAATGATGTAATTCCTGACTCTCTCTCAATCTATAATGATGTAATTCCTGACTCTCTCTCAATCTATAATGATGTAATTCCTGACTCTCTCTCAATCTATAATGATGTAATTCCTGACTCTCTCTCAATCTATAATGATGTAATTCCCGACTCTCTCTCAATCTATAATGATGTAATTCTGACTCTCTCTCAATCTATAATGATGTAATTCCTGACTCTCTCTCAATCTATAATGATGTAATTCCTGACTCTCTCTCAATCTATAATGATGTAATTCCCTGACTCTCTCTCAAGTCTATAATGATGTAATTCCTGACTCTCTCTCAATCTATAATGATGTAATTCCTGACTCTCTCTCAATCTATAATGATGTAATTCCTGACTCTCTCTCAATCTATAATGATGTAATTCCTGACTCTCTCTCAATCTATAATGATGTAATTCCCGACTCTCTCTCAATCTATAATGATGTAATTCCTGACTCTCTCTCAATCTATAATGATGTAATTCCTGACTCTCTCTCAATCTATAATGATGTAATTCCTGACTCTCTCTCAGTCTATAATGATGTAATTCCCTGACTCTCTCTCAATCTATAATGATGTAATTCCTGACTCTCTCTCAGTCTATAATGATGTAATTCCTGACTCTCTCTCAATCTATAATGATGTAATTCCTGACTCTCTCTCAATCTATAATGATGTAATTCCTGACTCTCTCTCAATCTATAATGATGTAATTCCCGACTCTCTCTCAATCTATAATGATGTAATTCCTGACTCTCTCTCAATCTATAATGATGTAATTCCTGACTCTCTCTCAATCTATAATGATGTAATTCCGACTCTCTCTCAATCTATAATGATGTAATTCCTGACTCTCTCAATCTATAATGATGTAATTCCTGACTCTCTCTCAATCTATAATGATGTAATTCCTGACTCTCTCTCAATCTATAATGATGTAATTCCTGACTCTCTCAATCTATAATGATGTAATTCCTGACTCTCTCTCAATCTATAATGATGTAATTCCCGACTCTCTCTCAATCTATAATGATGTAATTCCCGACTCTCTCAATCTATAATGATGTAATTCCTGACTCTCTCTCAATCTATAATGATGTAATTCCGACTCTCTCAATCTATAATGATGTAATTCCTGACTCTCTCAATCTATAATGATGTAATTCCTGACTCTCTCTCAATCTATAATGATGTAATTCCTGACTCTCTCTCAATCTATAATGATGTAATTCCTGACTCTCTCAATCTATAATGATGTAATTCCTGACTCTCTCAATCTATAATGATGTAATTCCCTGACTCTCTCTCAATCTATAATGATGTAATTCCTGACTCTCCCTCAATCTATAATGATGTAATTCCTGACTCTCTCTCAATCTATAATGATGTAATTCCTGACTCTCTCTCAATCTATAATGATGTAATTCCTGACTCTCTCTCAATCTATAATGATGTAATTCCTGACTCTCTCTCAATCTATAATGATGTAATTCCTGACTCTCCTCAATCTATAATGATGTAATTCCTGACTCTCTCTCAATCTATAATGATGTAATTCCTGACTCTCCCTCAATCTATAATGATGTAATTCCTGACTCTCCCTCAATCTATAATGATGTAATTCCTGACTCTCCCTCAATCTATAATGATGTAATTCCTGACTCTCTCTCAGTCTATAATGATGTAATTCCTGACTCTCTCTCAATCTATAATGATGTAATTCCTGACTCTCTCTCAATCTATAATGATGTAATTCCCGACTCTCTCTCAATCTATAATGATGTAATTCCTGACTCTCTCAATCTATAATGATGTAATTCCTGACTCTCTCTCAATCTATAATGATATAATTCCTGACTCTCTCTCAATCTATAATGATGTAATTCCTGACTCTCTCTCAATTTATAACGATGTAATTCCTGACTCTCTCTCAATCTATAATGATGATAAAGCTTTGTTTGTTCCCCTGACCTGATACTTGAAAAGCTTTGGTCAAGAATTGTAATCCTCCCAGATCCCATCTCCTTCCCATCCAACTCCTGGAGTCAGTAATTCATTATCGACTGGGCCAGCACTCATTAAACAGGACACTTGCTGTCTGATCACTTTCAGCTGCTGCTTCTCGAGGGGTTTGATGCGTTAAATTAACTCATGACGTTTGGAATCGTGCCACTCGCCTGCTTTCAAATCAATAAACAACTGAAGATCTCGAGAGGCTCCTCAAGCACAAAGTTCACCGTATAATAAAACTACAGAGGGGGTCGACCCCGGTATCATAGGAACAGGAGCAGGCCATTCAGCCCCTCGAGCCTGCCCTGTCATTCAATCAGATGGACACTGCAAATGGCCACCAGTATGGGAGATACAGGCAGTGATGGACACTGCAAATGGCCACCAGTTTGGGAGACACAGGCAGTGATGGACACTGCAAATGGCCACCAGTATGGGAGATACAGGCAGTGATGGACACTGCAAATGGCCACCAGTATGGGAGACACAGGCAGTGATGGACACTGCAAATGGCCACCAGTATGGGAGATACAGGCAGTGATGGACACTGCAAATGGCCACCAGTTTGGGAGACACAGGCAGTGATGGACACTGCAAATGGCCACCAGTATGGGAGATACAGGCAGTGATGGACACTGCAAATGGCCACCAGTATGGGAGACACGGACAGTGATGGACACTGCAAATGGCCACCAGTATGGGAGACACGGACAGTGATGGACGCTGCAAATGGCCACCAGTATGGGAGACACGGACAGTGATGGACACTGCAAATGGCCACCAGTATGGGAGACACGGACATTGATGGACGCTGCAAATGGCCACCAGTATGGGAGACACGGACAGTGATGGACATTGTCCCTCTCTGCTGTCAGACACTCAGTACAATGGGGCAGATTATTGCCTCTCCATCCCTCGGACAGATCCCAGGACGGCCAGAGATGGATGTTGGGAAATCTGAAACACAAAGAGTAAATGCTGGAAACACAGAACTGGGGCAGAGAAAGGAGCAGGTCCACGGTCAGGCTGGAATATTCTCCTCCTAAACTGCTTCTTCCAGCACTTTCCATTTGCAGTCCAGGACGGAGAGGTGTTGGGCGATAGTTCCAGGACATCTCAGGTCAGCCATGGAAGTAAATCCACTGGCAGGAGCGCCTGGCCGACAGTGAATCGAGGGGCAGGGAGCTGGGTTATTAATGGGATTTTTTTATATTCACCCAGCAGGCAGGGAGACCCGGTGAGGTGTCAGAGCATAAAACTAATCTTTCCATCCCATCAGTTTAATTTAATGGTTCAATCATCCCCCTCCGAGATCAGGGATCAGCGCATCATCTCTGGTAATTGCACATCACATAAATAATCTCCAATTGAAACCCACATCCTGGCTCTTTCACAAGTAAAATTAAAGCCAAGGTGCTGGCAGTGAGCTCCTTCGATGGGCTCGGGAGCAGACAGTTTATCCACAGGGTCCAGAAGGGTCACAGGTCTCGGCCCCAATCTCCAGCACAATGGCATCTGTGGTTCAGTGGGTCTCACTCTCGCCTCTGAGTCAGAAGGTCATAGGTTCAAGCCGCCACTCCGGAGACTCGAGCCCAATAATACAGGTGGATGCAGTACTGAGGGAGCGCCGCGCTGTCGGAGGGTCGGTACCAAGGGAGCGCCTCGCTGTCGGAGGGGCAGTACTGAGGGAGCGCCGCGCTGTCGGAGGGTCAGTACCGAGGGAGCGCCGCACTGTCGGAGGGGCAGTACCGAGGGAGCGCCGCACTGTCGGATGGCCAGTACTGAGGGAGCGCCGCACTGTTGGAGGGTCGGTACCGAGGGAGCGCCGCACTGTCAGAGGGTCAGTACTGAGGGAGCGCTGCACTGTCGGAGGGTCAGTACTGAGGGAACGCTGCACTGTCTGAGGGTCAGTACTGAGGGAGCGCCGCACTGTCGGAGGGTCAGTACTGAGGGAACGCCGCACTGTCGGAGGGTCAGTACTGAGGGAGCGCTGCACTGTCGGAGGGTCGGTACCGAGGGAGCGCTGCACTGTCGGAGGGGCGGTACCGAGGGAGCGCCGCACTATCGGAGGGTCGGTACTGAGGGAGCGCCGCACTGTCGGATGGCCAGTACCGAGGGAGGGCCGCACTGTTGGAGGGTCGGTACCGAGGGAGCGCCGCACTGTCAGAGGGTCAGTACTGAGGGAGCGCTGCACTGTCGGAGGGTCAGTACTGAGGGAACGCCGCACTGTCGGAGGGTCAGTACTGAGGGAGCGCTGCACTGTCGGAGGGTCGGTACCGAGGGAGCGCTGCACTGTCGGAGGGGCGGTACCGAGGGAGCGCCGGACTATCGGAGGGTCGGTACTGAGGGAGCGCCGCACTGTCGGATGGCCAGTACCGAGGGAGGGCCGCACTGTTGGAGGGTCGGTACCGAGGGAGCGCCGCACTGTCGGTGGGTCAGTACTGAGGGAGCGCCGCACTGTCGGAGGGTCAGTACTGAGGGAGCGCTGCACTGTTGGAGGGTCAGTGCTGAGGGAGCGCCGCACTGTTGGAGGGTCGGTACCGAGGGAGCGCCGCACTGTCAGAGGGTCAGTACTGAGGGAGCGCTGCACTGTCGGAGGGTCAGTACTGAGGGAACGCCGCACTGTCGGAGGGTCAGTACTGAGGGAGCACTGCACTGTCGGAGGGTCGGTACCGAGGGAGCGCTGCACTGTCGGAGGGGCGGTACCGAGGGAGCGCCGCACTATCGGAGGGTCAGTACCGAGGGAGCGCCGCACTGTCGGAGGGGCGGTACCGAGGGAGGGCCGCAATGTCGGAGGGTCAGTACTGAGGGAGCGCCGCACTGTCGGAGGGTCAGTACTGAGGGAGCGCTGCACTGTCGGAGGGTCAGTACCGAGGGAGAGCCACACTGTCGGAGGGTCAGTACTGAGGTTAGATACAGAGTAAAGCTCCCTCTGCACTCTCCCATCAAACACTCCCAGGGCCGGTACAGCACGGGTCGGATACAGTGTGAAAGAGAGAGACAAAGAGAGATGTTTTGTCGTTATTGAGGGAGCCGAGGAGGGGCTGGTGATGAATTTATCTGAACCCTCCTGGTTATCTCCCCTCGCACTGTCAGCCTTTTACCTCTCACTGTCGAGCAGCAGCCTGTCGCCCTTCCTCCAGGAGATCGCTGCCTTCGGAGAGGATTGTGGTTTGCATTCAATGACCAGCTCCTGACCCACACACACCAGGATCACCATTCCCACCGGATACAAGTCAAAGCTGGGAGCAGAAGCTGTGAAAACATTCGGAAAATTACACTGCCCTCCCTCGGGCTCCTCCCGCTCCGCCCCTCCGAGACACTGACCATCACTGGTCACCGACTCTCCCTGGGGTACGGGTCCCACAGTCACTGACTCTCACTGGGGTACGGGTCCCACAGTCACCGACTCTCCCTGGGGTACGGGTCCCACAGACACCGACTCTCACTGGGGTACGGGTCCCACAGACACCGACTCTCAATGGGGTACGGGTCCCACAGACACCGACTCTCCCTGGGGTACGGGTCCCACACACACTGACTCTCACTGGGGTACGGGTCCCACGCACACCGACTCTCACTGGGGTACGGGTCCCACAGACACCGACTCTCACTGGGGTACGGGTCCCACAGACACGGACTCTCCCTGGGGTACGGGTCCCACAGACACCGACTCTCACTGGGGTACGGGTCCCACAGACACCGACTCTCACTGGGGTACGGGTCCCACAGACACCGACTCTCCCTGGGGTACGGGTCCCACAGACACTGACTCTCACTGGGGTACGGGTTCCACAGACACCGACTCTCACTGGGGTACGGGTCCCACAGACACCGACTCTCACTGGGGTACGGGTCCCACAGACACGGACTCTCGCTGGGGTACGGGTCCCACAGACACGGACTCTCCCTGGGGTACGGGTCCCACAGACACCGACTCTCACTGGGGTACGGGTCCCACACACACCGACTCTCACTGGGGTACGGGTCCCACAGACACCGACTCTCACTGGGGTACGGGTCCCACAGACACGGACTCTCCCTGGGGTACGGGTCCCACAGACACCGACTCTCACTGGGGTACGGGTCCCACAGACACGGACTCTCACTGGGGTACGGGTCCCACAGACACCGACTCTCACTGGGGTACGGGTCCCACACACACCGACTCTCACTGGGGTACGGGTCCCACAGACACTGACTCTCACTGGGGTACGGGTTCCACAGACACCGACTCTCACTGGGGTACGGGTCCCACGCACACCGACTCTCACTGGGATACGGGTCCCACAGACACCGACTCTCACTGGGGTACGGGTCCCACGCACACCGACTCTCACTGGGGTACGGGTCCCACACACACCGACTCTCACTGGGGTACGGGTCCCACACACACCGACTCTCACTGGGGTACGGGTCCCACACACACCGACTCTCACTGGGGTACGGGTCCCACACACACCGACTCTCACTGGGGTACGGGTCCCACAGACACCGACTCTCACTGGGGTACGGGTCCCACACACACCGACTCTCACTGGGGTACGGGTCCCACACACACCGACTCTCACTGGGGTACGGGTCCCACACACACCGACTCTCACTGGGGTACGGGTCCCACACACACTGACTCTCACTGGGGTACGGGTCCCACAGACACCGACTCTCACTGGGGTACGGGTCCCACACACACCGACTCTCACTGGGGTACGGGTCCCACACACACCGACTCTCACTGGGGTACGGGTCCCACAGACACCGACTCTCACTGGGGTAACGGGTCCCACACACACCGACTCTCACTGGGGTACGGGTCCCACAGACACCGACTCTCACTGGGGTACGGGTCCCACAGACACGGACTCTCACTGGGGTACGGGTCCCACAGACACCGACTCTCACTGGGGTACGGGTCTCACAGACACCGACTCTCACTGGGGTACGGGTCCCACAGACACCGACTCTCACTGGGGTACGGGTCCCACAGACACCGACTCTCACTGGGGTACGGGTCCCACAGACACCGACTCTCACTGGGGTACGGGTCCCACAGACACCGACTCTCACTGGGGTACGGGTCCCCACAGACACCGACTCTCACTGGGGTACGGGTCCCACAGACACCGACTCTCACTGGGGTACGGGTCCCACAGACACCGACTCTCACTGGGGTACGGGTCCCACAGACACCGACTCTCACTGGGGTACGGGTCCCACACACACCGACTCTCACTGGGGTACGGGTCCCACAGACACGGACTCTCACTGGGGTACGGGTCCCACAGACACCGACTCTCACTGGGGTACGGGTCCCACAGACACCGACTCTCACTGGGGTACGGGTCCCACACACACCGACTCTCACTGGGGTACGGGTCCCACAGACACCGACTCTCACTGGGGTACGGGTCCCACACACACCGACTCTCACTGGGGTACGGGGTCCCACAGACACCGACTCTCACTGGGGTACGGGTCCCACACACACCGACTCTCACTGGGGTACGGGTCCCACACACACCGACTCTCACTGGGGTATGGGGTTCCTCGGGTGCTGGCTGCCCACTGGTACCTCACCCATTCTTCATGCCCAGACATTGAGTGTTGGCAGGATATCCAACTGTGGTGGGCATCACATTTGAGTCCAATCCTCACCCCACGCCCGTTTCAGCAGGAGTCATTGGTCAGTGATCGGGTCACTGAGGCCAATCCTACCCCTGCCCCTGAGTCGGCACAGGCCGGGGATGAAGCCTGGGTCTCTCCTGCTCTGTGTTGGGGGCGGGGCTCTGTACGGGGTGGGAGGGGTGAAGAATATTGGGCGTTTCGACGCAATGGGAGAATTCCCGGGGCTGGTTTCCCGCTCACCTTACCCAGGATCTGTAGCTCCGCGCTGGAGAATACTGATCCGTGTTTGTTCCCTGCCACACATTGGTACATCCCAGCGTCCGAGCGGCTGACGTTCACGATACTCAGGAGGCCGTTCCGAACCGTGACCCTGCTCTGTGACCCAAACAAACACACGTTAAACGGTAAACCCGAGGGCTGAGGGGGTGAATGCCCCCACCACCCTCCCCCCCCAGGCCTGGGACTGAGCCCCACACACACAGCAGGAAAGGCCCAGGCCTGCCGAGAGTGAGCTGAGCTGAGCCAAGGTCAGGGGTTGGAGGGACTACAATCAGCCTGTGTGGCCCTGGGTCCGGGTTGGAATGGATCAGCCAGGGTTCCTGCTCCTGCTGGACGGGGTGTGTGTGGACATCGGGCCAGGGCTTGGCGGTGATGCCTCCCATGACTGAATTGCCCGCTGGTTGGGGCTCACTCGCGGGTGAGGACCCGGAGGTGCTTCGGGGGGGGGGAGGAGGAAGGAGTACGTGGATAATCGGCGGTGCCCCTACCTGTGATGTGAGCGACTCTCCATTCCTCAGCCAGCGGTAGCTCGGCCTGGGCCTCCCCACTGCCCCACACTCCCAGTGCAGCGCTTGCCCAGTGTCCAGGGTGGTGTCATTGATGACCTGGCTCCAGTAGGGACGTGCTGGAACGGAAGAAGCCTGTCAGTGGATGTTCAGCAGAGCGAAGCGAGCGAGAGGGAAGGGTCGAGAGTCAGAGATGCATTAGATGGAGGGGGGTGATGCCAAGCTTGGGATTGAGGAGCTGGTTGACTGTCGGGGAATGAGAAAAGAAAGACAGAAAGAAAGGGGACTCCCATTTCTCCAGAGCCTCTCACCACCTCAGGACGTCCCAAAGCGCTTCACAGACAATCAAGTACTTTTGTGAAGTGCGGTCACTGTTGTAATGTGGGAAACGCAGCAGCCAATTGCGCACAGCAAGATCCCACAAACAGCAATGTGATAATGACCAGATCATCTGTTTTTTAGTGATGTTGGTTGAGGGATAAATATTGGCCCCAGGACCCCGGGGAGAACTCCCCCTGCTCTTCTTCAAATAGTGGCCGTGGGATCTTTTACATCCACCTGAGAGGGGCAGACGGGGCCTCGGTTTAACGTCTCATCGGTAAAGACGGCACCTCCGACAGTGCGGCGCTCCCTCAGTACTGACCCTCCGACAGTGCGGCGCTCCCTCAGTACTGCCCCTCCGACCGTGCAGTGCTCCCTCAGCACTGACCCTCCGACAGTGCAGCGCTCCCTCAGTACTGACCCTCCGACAGTGCAGCGCTCCCTCAGTACTGCCCCTCCGACAGTGTGGCACTCCCTCAGTACTGACCCTCCGACAGTGCGGCGCTCCCTCAGTACTGACCCTCCGACAGTGCGGCGCTCCCTCAGTACTGACCCTCCGACAGTGTGGCACTCCCTCAGTACTGACCCTCCGACAGTGCGGCGCTCCCTCAGTACTGACCCTCTGACAGTGCGACGCTCCCTCAGTACTGACCCTCTGACAGTGCGGCGCTCCCTCAGTACTGACCCTCCGACAGTGCGACGCTCCCTCAGTACTGACCCTCCGACAGTGCGGCGCTCCCTCAGTACTGACCCTCCAACAGTGCGGCGCTCCCTCAGTACTGACCCTCCGACAGTGCGGCGCTCCCTCAGTACTGACCCTCCGACAGTGCGGCCCTCCCTCAGCACTGACCCTCTGACACTACACCAAGGAAGATTTGTTCACCCACCTTCGCTGCTATTTGGGGGAGAGGTCCCGACAATCCAGCAATGACAAGCCAGTCTTAATATCTCCTTATGTGTCTCGGTGTCAAATTCTGTCTGATAATCGCTCCTGTGAAGGGCCTTGGGACGTTTCATTACATTAAAAGCACTTTATAAATGAAAGATTTTGATGGCAGGGACATCCCTCCAGGGACAAGGACATTGCAGTTACTGGAGGCAACAGCAGAGGGGGAAAAGAGAGTGATAAGTCAGTCCGCGGTCACTGCTCGCTGAGCACAATGTGGTGAGGATAGAGTGTCCCTGGGTAGAATTCTGATTACCTTACTCTTCACCCACACTCCCCAAAGACATCGTTACAGGAGGAGGCCATTCAGCCCCTCCAGCCTGCTCCGCCATTTAATTGGATCATGGCTGATCTGCATCTTAATTCAACTGATCTGCCATTTCTCCACATCCCTGGATAGCTTTCCCCAAAAAACACTGAAATTAAGACCCCAGACTGCTGGGCCTCAACTTCTGGAAGTTTCCTCAATGACCCAATGAAGAGGCCAGATTTGGGTGGGTGGGGTTACCAGGTAAGTTGAGGATGAATGAGATGACCCATGAGTAGCAGGTACTGTACGGCCCTGTAACACTCACTGTACGGCCCTGTAACACTCACTGTACGGCCCTGTAACACTCACTGTACGGCCCTGTTTACACTCACTGTACGGCCCTGTAGCACTCACTGTACGGCCCTGTAACACTCACTGTATGGCCCTGTAACACTCACTGTATGGCCCTGTTTACACTCACTGTATGGCCCTGTAACACTCACTGTATGGCCCTGTAACACTCACTGTACGGCCCTGTAACACTCACTGTACGGCCCTGTAACACTCACTGTACGGCCCTGTAACACTCACTGTACGGCCCTGTAACACTCATTGTACGGCCCTGTTTACACTCACTGTACGGCCCTGTTTACACTCACTGTACGGCCCTGTAACACTCACTGTACGGCCCTGTAACACTCACTGTACGGCCCTGTTTACACTCACTGTACGGCCCTGTAACACTCACTGTACGGCCCTGTAACACTCACTGTATGGCCCTGTAACACTCACTGTACGGCCCTGTAACACTCACTGTACGGCCCTGTTTACACTCACTGTACGGCCCTGTAACACTCACTGTACGGCCCTGTAACACTCACTGTACGGCCCTGTAACACTCACTGTTCGGCCCTGTAACACTCACTGTACGGCCCTGTAACACTTACTGTACGGCCCTGTTTACACTCACTGTACGGCCCTGTAACACTCACTGTACGGCCCTGTAACACTCACTGAATGGCCCTGTAACACTCACTGTACGGCCCTGTAACACTCACTGTACGGCCCTGTAACACTCACTGTACGGCCCTGTTTACACTCACTGTACGGCCCTGTAACACTCACTGTACGGCCCTGTTTACACTCACTGTATGGCCCTGTTTACACTCACTGTACGGCCCTGTAACACTCACTGTACGGCCCTGTTTACACTCACTGTACGGCCCTGTAACACTCACTGTACGGCCCTGTAACACTCACTGTATGGCCCTGTAACACTTACTGTACGGCCCTGTTTACACTCACTGTACGGCCCTGTTTACACTCACTGTACGGCCCTGTAACACTCACTGTACGGCCCTGTAACACTCACTGTACGGCCCTGTAACACTCACTGTACGGCCCTGTTTACACTCACTGTACGGCCCTGTTTACACTCACTGTACGGCCCTGTAACACTCACTGTACGGCCCTGTAACACTCACTGTACGGCCCTGTAACACTTACTGTACGGCCCTGTTTACACTCACTGTACGGCCCTGTAACACTCAATGTACGGCCCTGTAACACTCAGTGTACGGCCCTGTTTACACTCACTGTACGGCCCTGTAACACTCTCTGTACGGCCCTGTAACACTCACTGTACGGCCCTGTAACACTCACTGTACGGCCCTGTAACACTCACTGTATGGCCCTGTAACACTCACTGTACGGCCCTGTAACACTCACTGTACGGCCCTGTAACACTCACTGTATGGCCCTGTAACACTCACTGTACGGCCCTGTAACACTCACTGTATGGCCCTGTAACACTCACTGTACGGCCCTGCTTACACTCACTGTACGGCCCTGTTTACACTCACTGTACGGCCCTGTAACACTCACTGTACGGCCCTGTTTACACTCACTGTACGGCCCTGTTTACACTCACTGTACGGCCCTGTAACACTCACTGTACGGCCCTGTAACACTCACTGTATGGCCCTGTAACACTCACTGTACGGCCCTGTAACACTCACTGTATGGCCCTGTAACACTAACTGTACGGCCCTGTTTACACTCACTGTACGGCCCTGTAACACTCACTGTACGGCCCTGTAACACTCACTGTATGGCCCTGTAACACTCACTGTACGGCCCTGTAACACTCACTGTATGGCCCTGTAACACTCACTGTACGGCCCTGTTTACACTCACTGTACGGCCCTGTAACACTCACTGTACGGCCCTGTAACACTCACTGTACGGCCCTGTAACACTCACTGTACGGCCCTGTTTACACTCACTGTACGGCCCTGTAACACTCACTGTACGGCCCTGTTTACACTCACTGTACGGCCCTGTAACACTCACTGTACGGCCCTGTAACACTCACTGTACGGCCCTGCAACACTCACTGTACGGCCCTGTTTACACTCACTGTACGGCCCTGTAACACTCACTGTACGGCCCTGTAACACTCACTGTACGGCCCTGTAACACTCACTGTACGGCCCTGGTAACACTCACTGTACGGCCCTGTAACACTCACTGTACGGCCCTGTAACACTCACTGTACGGCCCTGTAACACTCACTGTATGGCCCTGTAACACTCACTGTACGGCCCTGTAACACTCACTGTACGGCCCTGTAACACTCACTGTACGGCCCTGTAACACTCACTGTACGGCCCTGTTTACACTCACTGTACGGCCCTGTAACACTCACTGTACGGCCCTGTAACACTCACTGTACGGCCCTGTTACACTCACTGTACGGCCGTTTACACTCACTGTACGGCCCTGTAACACTCACTGTACGGCCCTGTTTACACTCACTGTACGGCCCTGTTTACACTCACTGTACGGACCTGTAACACTCACTGTACGGCCCTGTAACACTCACTGTACGGCCCTGGTAACACTCACTGTACGGCCCAGTAACACTCACTGTACGGCCCTGTTTACACTCACTGTACGGCCCTGTAACACTCACTGTACGGCCCTGTTTACACTCACTGTACGGCCCTGTAACACTCACTGTATGGCCCTGTAACACTCACTGTACGGCCCGGTAACACTCACTGTACGGCCCTGTAACACTCACTGTACGGCCCTGTAACACTCACTGTACTGCCCTGTTTACACTCACTGTACGGCCCTGTAACACTCACTATACGGCCCTGTTTACACTCACTGTACGGCCCTGTTTACACTCACTGTACGGCCCTGTAACACTCACTGTACGGCCCTGTTTACACTCACTGTACGGCCCTGTAACACTCACTGTACGGCCCTGTAACACTCACTGTACGGCCCTGTTTACACTCACTGTACGGCCCTGTTTACACTCACTGTACGGCCCTGTAACACTCACTGTACTGCCCTGTTTACACTCACTGTACGGCCCTGTTTACACTCACTGTACGGCCCTGTAACACTCACTGTACGGCCCTGTTTACACTCACTGTACGGCCCTGTAACACTCACTGTACGGCCCTGTTTACACTCACTGTACGGCCCTGTAACACTCACTGTACGGCCCTGTAACACTCACTGTACGGCCCTGTTTACACTCACTGTACGGCCCTGTAACACTCACTGTACGGCCCTGTAACACTCACTGTACGGCCCTGTAACACTCACTGTACGGCCCTGGTAACACTCACTGTACGGCCCTGTAACACTCACTGTACGGCCCTGTAACACTCACTGTACGGCCCTGTAGCACTCACTGTACGGCCCTGTTTACACTCACTGTACGGCCCTGTAACACTCACTGTACGGCCCTGTAGCACTCACTGTACGGCCCTGTTTACACTCACTGTACGGCCCTGTAACACTCACTGTACGGCCCTGTAACACTCACTGTACGGCCCTGTTTACACTCACTGTACGGCCCTGTAACACTCACTGTACGGCCCTGTAACACTCACTGTACGGCCCTGTAACACTCACTGTACGGCCCTGTAGCACTCACTGTACGGCCCTGTTTACACTCACTGTACGGCCCTGTAACACTCACTGTACGGCCCTGTAACACTCACTGTACGGCCCTGTACACTCACTGTACGGCCCTGTTTACACTCACTGTACGGCCCTGTAACACTCACTGTACGGCCCTGTAACACTCACTGTACGGCCCTGTTTACACTCACTGTACGGCCCTGTAACACTCACTGTACGGCCCTGTAACACTCACTGTACGGCCCTGTTTACACTCACTGTACGGCCCTGTAACACTCACTGTACGGCCCTGTTTACACTCACTGTACGGCCCTGTAACACTCACTGTACTGCCCTGTTTACACTCACTGTACGGCCCTGTAACACTCACTGTACGGCCCTGTTTACACTCACTGTACGGCCCTGTTTACACTCACTGTACGGCCCTGTAACACTCACTGTACGGCCCTGTTTACACTCACTGTACGGCCATGTAACACTCACTGTACGGCCCTGTAACACTCACTGTATGGCCCTGTTTACACTCACTGTACGGCCCTGTTTACACTCACTGTACGGCCCTGTAACACTCACTGTACTGCCCTGTTTACACTCACTGTACGGCCCTGTTTACACTCACTGTACGGCCCTGTAACACTCACTGTACGGCCCTGTAACACTCACTGTACGGCCCTGTAACACTCACTGTACGGCCCTGTTTACACTCACTGTACGGCCCTGTTTACACTCACTGTACGGCCCTGTAACACTCACTGTACGGCCCTGTAACACTCACTGTACGGCCCTGTAACACTTACTGTACGGCCCTGTTTACACTCACTGTACGGCCCTGTAACACTCAATGTACGGCCCTGTAACACTCACTGTACGGCCCTGTTTACACTCACTGTACGGCCCTGTAACACTCTCTGTACGGCCCTGTAACACTCACTGTACGGCCCTGTAACACTCACTGTACGGCCCTGTAACACTCACTGTATGGCCCTGTAACACTCACTGTACGGCCCTGTAACACTCACTGTACGGCCCTGTAACACTCACTGTACGGCCCAGTAACACTCACTGTACGGCCCTGTTTACACTCACTGTACGGCCCTGTAACACTCACTGTACGGCCCTGTTTACACTCACTGTACGGCCCTGTAACACTCACTGTACGGCCCTGTTTACACTCATTGTACGGCCCTGTAACACTCACTGTATGGCCCTGTAACACTCACTGTACGGCCCTGTAACACTCACTGTACGGCCCTGTTTACACTCACTGTACGGCCCGGTAACACTCACTGTACGGCCCTGTAACACTCACTGTACGGCCCTGTAACACTCACTGTACTGCCCTGTTTACACTCACTGTACGGCCCTGTAACACTCACTATACGGCCCTGTTTACACTCACTGTACGGCCCTGTTTACACTCACTGTACGGCCCTGTAACACTCACTGTACGGCCCTGTTTACACTCACTGTACGGCCCTGTAACACTCACTGTACGGCCCTGTAACACTCACTGTACGGCCCTGTTTACACTCACTGTACGGCCCTGTTTACACTCACTGTACGGCCCTGTAACACTCACTGTACTGCCCTGTTTACACTCACTGTACGGCCCTGTTTACACTCACTGTACGGCCCTGTAACACTCACTGTACGGCCCTGTAACACTCACTGTACGGCCCTGTTTACACTCACTGTACGGCCCTGTAACACTCACTGTACGGCCCTGTAACACTCACTGTACGGCCCTGTTTACACTCACTGTACGGCCCTGTAACACTCACTGTACGGCCCTGTAACACTCACTGTACGGCCCTGTAACACTCACTGTACGGCCCTGGTAACACTCACTGTACGGCCCTGTAACACTCACTGTACGGCCCTGTAACACTCACTGTACGGCCCTGTAGCACTCACTGTACGGCCCTGTTTACACTCACTGTACGGCCCTGTAACACTCACTGTACGGCCCTGTAGCACTCACTGTACGGCCCTGTTTACACTCACTGTACGGCCCTGTAACACTCACTGTACGGCCCTGTAACACTCACTGTACGGCCCTGTTTACACTCACTGTACGGCCCTGTAACACTCACTGTACGGCCCTGTAACACTCACTGTACGGCCCTGTAACACTCACTGTACGGCCCTGTAGCACTCACTGTACGGCCCTGTTTACACTCACTGTACGGCCCTGTAACACTCACTGTACGGCCCTGTAACACTCACTGTACGGCCCTGTAGCACTCACTGTACGGCCCTGTTTACACTCACTGTACGGCCCTGTAACACTCACTGTACGGCCCTGTAACACTCACTGTACGGCCCTGTTTACACTCACTGTACGGCCCTGTAACACTCACTGTACGGCCCTGTAACACTCACTGTACGGCCCTGTTTACACTCACTGTACGGCCCTGTAACACTCACTGTACGGCCCTGTTTACACTCACTGTACGGCCCTGTAACACTCACTGTACTGCCCTGTTTACACTCACTGTACGGCCCTGTAACACTCACTGTACGGCCCTGTTTACACTCACTGTACGGCCCTGTTTACACTCACTGTACGGCCCTGTAACACTCACTGTACAGCCCTGTTTACACTCACTGTACGGCCATGTAACACTCACTGTACGGCCCTGTAACACTCACTGTATGGCCCTGTTTACACTCACTGTACGGCCCTGTTTACACTCACTGTACGGCCCTGTAACACTCACTGTACTGCCCTGTTTACACTCACTGTACGGCCCTGTTTACACTCACTGTACGGCCCTGTAACACTCACTGTACGGCCCTGTAACACTCACTGTACGGCCCTGTAACACTCACTGTACGGCCCTGTTTACACTCACTGTACGGCCCTGTTTACACTCACTGTACGGCCCTGTAACACTCACTGTACGGCCCTGTAACACTTACTGTACGGCCCTGTTTACACTCACTGTACGGCCCTGTAACACTCAATGTACGGCCCTGTAACACTCACTGTACGGCCCTGTTTACACTCACTGTACGGCCCTGTAACACTCTCTGTACGGCCCTGTAACACTCACTGTACGGCCCTGTAACACTCACTGTACGGCCCTGTAACACTCACTGTACGGCCCTGTAACACTCACTGTACGGCCCTGTAACACTCACTGTACGGCCCTGTAACACTCACTGTATGGCCCTGTAACACTCACTGTACGGCCCTGTAACACTCACTGTATGGCCCTGTAACACTCACTGTACGGCCCTGCTTACACTCACTGTACGGCCCTGTTTACACTCACTGTACGGCCCTGTAACACTCACTGTACGGCCCTGTTTACACTCACTGTACGGCCCTGTAACACTCACTGTACGGCCCTGTAACACTCACTGTACGGCCCTGTAACACTCACTGTACGGCCCTGTTTACACTCACTGTACGGCCCTGTTTACACTCACTGTACGGCCCTGTAACACTCACTGTACGGCCCTGTAACACTTACTGTACGGCCCTGTTTACACTCACTGTACGGCCCTGTAACACTCAATGTACGGCCCTGTAACACTCACTGTACGGCCCTGTTTACACTCACTGTACGGCCCTGTAACACTCTCTGTACGGCCCTGTAACACTCACTGTACGGCCCTGTAACACTCACTGTACGGCCCTGTAACACTCACTGTACGGCCCTGTAACACTCACTGTACGGCCCTGTAACACTCACTGTACGGCCCTGTAACACTCACTGTATGGCCCTGTAACACTCACTGTACGGCCCTGTAACACTCACTGTATGGCCCTGTAACACTCACTGTACGGCCCTGCTTACACTCACTGTACGGCCCTGTTTACACTCACTGTACGGCCCTGTAACACTCACTGTACGGCCCTGTTTACACTCACTGTACGGCCCTGTTTACACTCACTGTACGGCCCTGTAACACTCACTGTACGGCCCTGTAACACTCACTGTATGGCCCTGTAACACTCACTGTACGGCCCTGTAACACTCACTGTATGGCCCTGTAACACTCACTGTACGGCCCTGTTTACACTCACTGTACGGCCCTGTAACACTCACTGTACGGCCCTGTAACACTCACTGTACGGCCCTGTAACACTCACTGTACGGCCCTGTTTACACTCACTGTACGGCCCTGTAACACTCACTGTACGGCCCTGTTTACACTCACTGTACGGCCCTGTAACACTCACTGTACGGCCCTGTTTACACTCACTGTACGGCCCTGTAACACTCACTGTACGGCCCTGTAACACTCACTGTACGGCCCTGTAACACTCACTGTACGGTCCTGGTAACACTCACTGTACGGCCCTGTAACACTCACTGTACGGCCCTGTAACACTCACTGTACGGCCCTGTAACACTCACTGTATGGCCCTGTAACACTCACTGTACGGCCCTGTAACACTCACTGTACGGCCCTGTAACACTCACTGTACGGCCCTGTAACACTCACTGTACGGCCCTGTTTACACTCACTGTACGGCCCTGTAACACTCACTGTACGGCCCTGTAACACTCACTGTACGGCCCTGTTTACACTCACTGTACGGCCGTTTACACTCACTGTACGGCCCTGTAACACTCACTGTACGGCCCTGTTTACACTCACTGTACGGCCCTGTTTACACTCACTGTACGGCCCTGTAACACTCACTGTACGGCCCTGTAACACTCACTGTACGGCCCTGGTAACACTCACTGTACGGCCCAGTAACACTCACTGTACGGCCCTGTTTACACTCACTGTACGGCCCTGTAACACTCACTGTACGGACCTGTTTACACTCACTGTACGGCCCTGTAACACTCACTGTACGGCCCTGTTTACACTCACTGTACGGCCCTGTAACACTCACTGTATGGCCCTGTAACACTCACTGTACGGCCCTGTAACACTCACTGTACGGCCCTGTTTACACTCACTGTACGGCCCTGTTTACACTCACTGTACGGCCCTGTAACACTCACTGTACGGCCCTGTAACACTCACTGTACGGCCCTGTAACACTCACTGTACTGCCCTGTTTACACTCACTGTACGGCCCTGTAACACTCACTATACGGCCCTGTTTACACTCACTGTACGGCCCTGTTTACACTCACTGTACGGCCCTGTAACACTCACTGTACGGCCCTGTTTACACTCACTGTACGGCCCTGTAACACTCACTGTACGGCCCTGTTTACACTCACTGTACGGCCCTGTAACACTCACTGTACGGCCCTGTAACACTCACTGTACGGCCCTGTTTACACTCACTGTACGGCCCTGTAACACTCACTGTACGGCCCTGTAACACTCACTGTACGGCCCTGTAACACTCACTGTACGGCCCTGGTAACACTCACTGTACGGCCCTGTAACACTCACTGTACGGCCCTGTAACACTCACTGTACGGCCCTGTAGCACTCACTGTACGGCCCTGTTTACACTCACTGTACGGCCCTGTAACACTCACTGTACGGCCCTGTAGCACTCACTGTACGGCCCTGTTTACACTCACTGTACGGCCCTGTAACACTCACTGTACGGCCCTGTAACACTCACTGTACGGCCCTGTTTACACTCACTGTACGGCCCTGTAACACTCACTGTACGGCCCTGTAACACTCACTGTACGGCCCTGTAGCACTCACTGTACGGCCCTGTTTACACTCACTGTACGGCCCTGTAACACTCACTGTACGGCCCTGTAACACTCACTGTACGGCCCTGTAGCACTCACTGTACGGCCCTGTTTACACTCACTGTACGGCCCTGTAACACTCACTGTACGGCCCTGTAACACTCACTGTACGGCCCTGTTTACACTCACTGTACGGCCCTGTAACACTCACTGTACGGCCCTGTAACACTCACTGTACGGCCCTGTTTACACTCACTGTACGGCCCTGTAACACTCACTGTACGGCCCTGTTTACACTCACTGTACGGCCCTGTAACACTCACTGTACTGCCCTGTTTACACTCACTGTACGGCCCTGTAACACTCACTGTACGGCCCTGTTTACACTCACTGTACGGCCCTGTTTACACTCACTGTACGGCCCTGTAACACTCACTGTACGGCCCTGTTTACACTCACTGTACGGCCATGTAACACTCACTGTACGGCCCTGTAACACTCACTGTATGGCCCTGTTTACACTCACTGTACGGCCCTGTAACACTCACTGTACTGCCCTGTTTACACTCACTGTACGGCCCTGTTTACACTCACTGTACGGCCCTGTAACACTCACTGTACGGCCCTGTAACACTCACTGTACGGCCCTGTTTACACTCACTGTACGGCCCTGTAACACTCACTGTACGGCCCTGTAACACTCACTGTACGGCCCTGTAACACTCACTGTATGGCCCTGTTTACACTCACTGTACGGCCCTGTAACACTCACTGTACGGCCCTGTAACACTCACTGTACGGCCCTGGTAACACTCACTGTACGGCCCTGTAACACTCACTGTACGGCCCTGTAACACTCACTGTACGGCCCTGGTAACACTCACTGTACGGCCCTGTAACACTCACTGTACGGCCCTGTAACACTCACTGTACGGCCCTGTAACACTCACTGTACGGCCCTGTAGCACTCACTGTACGGCCCTGTAACACTCACTGTACGGCCCTGTAGCACTCACTGTATGGCCCTGTAACACTCACTGTACGGCCCTGTAACACTCACTGTACGGCCCTGTTTACACTCACTGTACGGCCCTGTAACACTCACTGTACTGCCCTGTTTACACTCACTCTACGGCCCTGTTTACACTCACTGTACGGCCCTGTAACACTCACTCTACGGCCCTGTTTACACTCACTGTACGGCCCTGTTTACACTCACTGTACGGCCCTGTAACACTCACTGTACGGCCCTGTAACACTCACTGTACGGCCGTTTACACTCACTGTACGGCCCTGTAACACTCACTGTACGGCCCTGTTGACACTCACTGTACGGCCCTGTAACACTCACTGTACGGCCCTGTTTACACTCACTGTACGGCCCTGTAACACTCACTGTACGGCCCTGGTAACACTCACTGCACGGCCCAGTAACACTCACTGTACGGCCCTGTTTACACTCACTGTACGGCCCTGTAACACTCACTGTACAGCCCTGTAACACTCACTGTACGGCCCTGTTTACACTCACTGTACGGCCCTGTAACACTCACTGTACGGCCCTGTTTACACTCACTGTACGGCCCTGTAACACTCACTGTACGGCCCTGTAACACTCACTGTACGGCCCTGTAACACTCACTGTACGGCCCTGTTTACACTCACTGTACGGCCCTGTAACACTCACTGTACGGCCCTGTAACACTCACTGTACGGCCCTGTAACACTCACTGTACGGCCCTGTTTACACTCACTGTACGGCCCTGTAACACTCACTGTACGGCCCTGTAACACTCACTGTACGGCCCTGTTTACACTCACTGTACGGCCCTGTAACACTCACTGTACTGCCCTGTTTACACTCACTGTACGGCCCTGTTTACACTCACTGTACGGCCCTGTAACACTCACTGTACGGCTCTGTTTACACTCACTGTACGGCCCTGTAACACTCACTGTACGGCCCTGTAACACTCACTGTACGGCCCTGTAACACTCACTGTACGGCCCTGTTTACACTCACTGTACGGCCCTGTAACACTCACTGTACGGCCCTGTAGCACTCACTGTACGGCCCTGTAACACTCACTGTACGGCCCTGTAGCACTCACTGTACGGCCCTGTAACACTCACTGTACGGCCCTGTTTACACTCACTGTACGGCCCTGTAACACTCACTGTACGGCCCTGTAACACTCACTGTACGGCCCTGTTTACACTCACTGTACGGCCCTGTAACACTCACTGTACGGCCCTGTAACACTCACTGTATGGCCCTGTTTACACTCACTGTACGGCCCTGTTTACACTCACTGTACGGCCCTGTAACCCTCACTGTACGGCCCTGTTTACACTCACTGTACGGCCCTGTAACACTCACTGTACGGCCCTGTAACACTCACTGTACGGCCCTGTTTACACTCACTGTACGGCCCTGTTTACACTCACTGTACGGCCCTGTAACACTCACTGTACTGCCCTGTTTACACTCACTGTACGGCCCTGTTTACACTCACTGTACGGCCCTGTAACACTCACTGTACGGCCCTGTAACACTCACTGTACGGCCCTGTTTACACTCACTGTACGGCCCTGTAACACTCACTGTACGGCCCTGTAACACTCACTGTACAGCCCTGTATACACTCACTGTACGGCCCTGTAACACTCACTGTACGGCCCTGTAACACTCACTGTATGGCCCTGTTTACACTCACTGTACGGCCCTGTAACACTCACTGTACGGCCCTGTAACACTCACTGTACGGCCCTGTAACACTCACTGTACGGCCCTGGTAACACTCACTGCACGGCCCTGTAACACTCACTGCACGGCCCTGTAACACTCACTGTACGGCCCTGTAGCACTCACTGTACGGTCCTGTAACACTCACTGTACGGCCCTGTAGCACTCACTGTACGGCCCTGTAACACTCACTGTACGGCCCTGTTTACACTCACTGTACGGCCCTGTAACACTCACTGTACTGCCCTGTTTACACTCACTCTACGGCCCTGTTTACACTCACTGTACGGCCCTGTAACACTCACTGTACGGCCCTGTTTACACTCACTGTACGGCCCTGTAACACTCACTGTACGGCCCTGTAACACTCACTGTACGGCCCTGTTTACACTTACTGTACGGCCCAGTTTACACTCACTCTACGGCCCAGTTTACACTCACTGTACGGCCCTGTTTACACTCACTGTACGGCCCTGTAACACTCACTGTACGGCCCTGTTTACACTCACTGTACGGCCCTGTAACACTCACTGTACGGCCCTGTAACACTCACTGTACGGCCCTGTAACACTCACTGTACGGCCCTGTTTACACTCACTGTACGGCCCTGTAACACTCACTGTACGGCCCTGTAACACTCACTGTACGGCCCTGTTTACACTCACTGTACGGCCGTTTACACTCACTGTACGGCCCTGTAACACTCACTGTACGGCCCTGTAACACTCACTGTACAGCCCTGTATACACTCACTGTACGGCCCTGTAACACTCACTGTACGGCCCTGTAACACTCACTGTATGGCCCTGTTTACACTCACTGTACGGCCCTGTAACACTCACTGTACGGCCCTGTAACACTCACTGTACGGCCCTGTAACACTCACTGTACGGCCCTGGTAACACTCACTGCACGGCCCTGTAACACTCACTGCACGGCCCTGTAACACTCACTGTACGGCCCTGTAGCACTCACTGTACGGTCCTGTAACACTCACTGTACGGCCCTGTAGCACTCACTGTACGGCCCTGTAACACTCACTGTACGGCCCTGTTTACACTCACTGTACGGCCCTGTAACACTCACTGTACTGCCCTGTTTACACTCACTCTACGGCCCTGTTTACACTCACTGTACGGCCCTGTAACACTCACTGTACGGCCCTGTTTACACTCACTGTACGGCCCTGTAACACTCACTGTACGGCCCTGTAACACTCACTGTACGGCCCTGTTTACACTTACTGTACGGCCCAGTTTACACTCACTCTACGGCCCAGTTTACACTCACTGTACGGCCCTGTTTACACTCACTGTACGGCCCTGTAACACTCACTGTACGGCCCTGTTTACACTCACTGTACGGCCCTGTAACACTCACTGTACGGCCCTGTAACACTCACTGTACGGCCCTGTAACACTCACTGTACGGCCCTGTTTACACTCACTGTACGGCCCTGTAACACTCACTGTACGGCCCTGTAACACTCACTGTACGGCCCTGTTTACACTCACTGTACGGCCGTTTACACTCACTGTACGGCCCTGTAACACTCACTGTACAGCCCTGTAACACTCACTGTACGGCCCTGTTTACACTCACTGTACGGCCCTGTAACACTCACTGTACGGCCCTGTTTACACTCACTGTACGGCCCTGTAACACTCACTGTACGGCCCTGTAACACTCACTGTACGGCCCTGTAACACTCACTGTACGGCCCTGTTTACACTCACTGTACGGCCCTGTAACACTCACTGTACGGCCCTGTAACACTCACTGTACGGCCCTGTTTACACTCACTGTACGGCCCTGTAACACTCACTGTACGGCCCTGTAACACTCACTGTACGGCCCTGTTTACACTCACTGTACGGCCCTGTAACACTCACTGTACTGCCCTGTTTACACTCACTGTACGGCCCTGTTTACACTCACTGTACGGCCCTGTAACACTCACTGTACGGCCCTGTTTACACTCACTGTACGGCCCTGTAACACTCACTGTACGGCCCTGTAACACTCACTGTACGGCCCTGTAACACTCACTGTACGGCCCTGTTTACACTCACTGTACGGCCCTGTAACACTCACTGTACGGCCCTGTAACACTCACTGTACGGCCCTGTAACACTCACTGTACGGCCCTGTAACACTCACTGTACGGCCCTGTAACACTCACTGTACGGCCCTGTAGCACTCACTGTACGGCCCTGTAACACTCACTGTACGGCCCTGTTTACACTCACTGTACGGCCCTGTTTACACTCACTGTACGGCCCTGTAACACTCACTGTACGGCCCTGTAACACTCACTGTATGGCCCTGTTTACACTCACTGTACGGCCCTGTTTACACTCACTGTACGGCCCTGTAACCCTCACTGTACGGCCCTGTTTACACTCACTGTACGGCCCTGTAACACTCACTGTACGGCCCTGTAACACTCACTGTACGGCCCTGTTTACACTCACTGTACGGCCCTGTTTACACTCACTGTACGGCCCTGTAACACTCACTGTACTGCCCTGTTTACACTCACTGTACGGCCCTGTTTACACTCACTGTACGGCCCTGTAACACTCACTGTACGGCCCTGTAACACTCACTGTACGGCCCTGTTTACACTCACTGTACGGCCCTGTAACACTCACTGTACGGCCCTGTAACACTCACTGTACGGCCCTGTACACACTCACTGTACGGCCCTGTAACACTCACTGTACGGCCCTGTAACACTCACTGTATGGCCCTGTTTACACTCACTGTACGGCCCTGTAACACTCACTGTACGGCCCTGTAACACTCACTGTACGGCCCTGTAACACTCACTGTACGGCCCTGGTAACACTCACTGCACGGCCCTGTAACACTCACTGCACGGCCCTGTAACACTCACTGTACGGCCCTGTAGCACTCACTGTACGGTCCTGTAACACTCACTGTACGGCCCTGTAGCACTCACTGTACGGCCCTGTAACACTCACTGTACGGCCCTGTTTACACTCACTGTACGGCCCTGTAACACTCACTGTACTGCCCTGTTTACACTCACTCTACGGCCCTGTTTACACTCACTGTACGGCCCTGTAACACTCACTGTACGGCCCTGTTTACACTCACTGTACGGCCCTGTAACACTCACTGTACGGCCCTGTAACACTCACTGTACGGCCCTGTTTACACTTACTGTACGGCCCAGTTTACACTCACTCTACGGCCCAGTTTACACTCACTGTACGGCCCTGTTTACACTCACTGTACGGCCCTGTAACACTCACTGTACGGCCCTGTTTACACTCACTGTACGGCCCTGTAACACTCACTGTACGGCCCTGTAACACTCACTGTACGGCCCTGTAACACTCACTGTACGGCCCTGTTTACACTCACTGTACGGCCCTGTAACACTCACTGTACGGCCCTGTAACACTCACTGTACGGCCCTGTTTACACTCACTGTACGGCCGTTTACACTCACTGTACGGCCCTGTAACACTCACTGTACGGCCCTGTTTACACTCACTGTACGGCCCTGTTTACACTCACTGTACGGCCCTGTAACACTCACTGTACGGCCCTGTAACACTCACTGTACGGCCCTGGTAACACTCACTGTACGGCCCAGTAACACTCACTGTACGGCCCTGTTTACACTCACTGTACGGCCCTGTAACACTCACTGTACGGCCCTGTTTACACTCACTGTACGGCCCTGTAACACTCACTGTACGGCCCTGTTTACACTCACTGTACGGCCCTGTAACACTCACTGTACGGCCCTGTAACACTCACTGTACGGCCCTGTTTACACTCACTGTACGGCCCTGTTTACACTCACTGTACGGCCCTGTAACACTCACTGTACGGCCCTGTAACACTCACTGTACGGCCCTGTAACACTCACTGTACTGCCCTGTTTACACTCACTGTACGGCCCTGTAACACTCACTATACGGCCCTGTTTACACTCACTGTACGGCCCTGTTTACACTCACTGTACGGCCCTGTAACACTCACTGTACGGCCCTGTTTACACTCACTGTACGGCCCTGTAACACTCACTGTACGGCCCTGTAACACTCACTGTACGGCCCTGTTTACACTCACTGTACGGCCCTGTTTACACTCACTGTACGGCCCTGTAACACTCACTGTACTGCCCTGTTTACACTCACTGTACGGCCCTGTTTACACTCACTGTACGGCCCTGTAACACTCACTGTACGGCCCTGTTTACACTCACTGTACGGCCCTGTAACACTCACTGTACGGCCCTGTTTACACTCACTGTACGGCCCTGTAACACTCACTGTACGGCCCTGTAACACTCACTGTACGGCCCTGTTTACACTCACTGTACGGCCCTGTAACACTCACTGTACGGCCCTGTAACACTCACTGTACGGCCCTGTAACACTCACTGTACGGCCCTGGTAACACTCACTGTACGGCCCTGTAACACTCACTGTACGGCCCTGTAACACTCACTGTACGGCCCTGTAGCACTCACTGTACGGCCCTGTTTACACTCACTGTACGGCCCTGTAACACTCACTGTACGGCCCTGTAGCACTCACTGTACGGCCCTGTTTACACTCACTGTACGGCCCTGTAACACTCACTGTACGGCCCTGTAACACTCACTGTACGGCCCTGTTTACACTCACTGTACGGCCCTGTAACACTCACTGTACGGCCCTGTAACACTCACTGTACGGCCCTGTAGCACTCACTGTACGGCCCTGTTTACACTCACTGTACGGCCCTGTAACACTCACTGTACGGCCCTGTAACACTCACTGTACGGCCCTGTTTACACTCACTGTACGGCCCTGTAACACTCACTGTACGGCCCTGTTTACACTCACTGTACGGCCCTGTAACACTCACTGTACGGCCCTGTTTACACTCACTGTACGGCCCTGTAACACTCACTGTACTGCCCTGTTTACACTCACTGTACGGCCCTGTAACACTCACTGTACGGCCCTGTTTACACTCACTGTACGGCCCTGTTTACACTCACTGTACGGCCCTGTAACACTCACTGTACGGCCCTGTTTACACTCACTGTACGGCCATGTAACACTCACTGTACGGCCCTGTAACACTCACTGTATGGCCCTGTTTACACTCACTGTACGGCCCTGTTTACACTCACTGTACGGCCCTGTAACACTCACTGTACTGCCCTGTTTACACTCACTGTACGGCCCTGTTTACACTCACTGTACGGCCCTGTAACACTCACTGTACGGCCCTGTAACACTCACTGTACGGCCCTGTAACACTCACTGTACGGCCCTGTTTACACTCACTGTACGGCCCTGTAACACTCACTGTACGGCCCTGTAACACTCACTGTACGGCCCTGTAACACTCACTGTATGGCCCTGTTTACACTCACTGTACGGCCCTGTAACACTCACTGTACGGCCCTGTAACACTCACTGTACGGCCCTGTAACACTCACTGTACGGCCCTGTAACACTCACTGTACGGCCCTGTAACACTCACTGTACGGCCCTGGTAACACTCACTGTACGGCCCTGTAACACTCACTGTACGGCCCTGTAACACTCACTGTACGGCCCTGTAGCACTCACTGTACGGCCCTGTAACACTCACTGTACGGCCCTGTAGCACTCACTGTATGGCCCTGTAACACTCACTGTACGGCCCTGTAACACTCACTGTACGGCCCTGTTTACACTCACTGTACGGCCCTGTAACACTCACTGTACTGCCCTGTTTACACTCACTCTACGGCCCTGTTTACACTCACTGTACGGCCCTGTAACACTCACTCTACGGCCCTGTTTACACTCACTGTACGGCCCTGTTTACACTCACTGTACGGCCCTGTAACACTCACTGTACGGCCCTGTAACACTCACTGTACGGCCGTTTACACTCACTGTACGGCCCTGTAACACTCACTGTACGGCCCTGTTGACACTCACTGTACGGCCCTGTAACACTCACTGTACGGCCCTGTTTACACTCACTGTACGGCCCTGTAACACTCACTGTACGGCCCTGGTAACACTCACTGCACGGCCCAGTAACACTCACTGTACGGCCCTGTTTACACTCACTGTACGGCCCTGTAACACTCACTGTACAGCCCTGTAACACTCACTGTACGGCCCTGTTTACACTCACTGTACGGCCCTGTAACACTCACTGTACGGCCCTGTTTACACTCACTGTACGGCCCTGTAACACTCACTGTACGGCCCTGTAACACTCACTGTACGGCCCTGTAACACTCACTGTACGGCCCTGTTTACACTCACTGTACGGCCCTGTAACACTCACTGTACGGCCCTGTAACACTCACTGTACGGCCCTGTAACACTCACTGTACGGCCCTGTAACACTCACTGTACGGCCCTGTTTACACTCACTGTACGGCCCTGTAACACTCACTGTACGGCCCTGTTTACACTCACTGTACGGCCCTGTAACACTCACTGTACTGCCCTGTTTACACTCACTGTACGGCCCTGTTTACACTCACTGTACGGCCCTGTAACACTCACTGTACGGCCCTGTTTACACTCACTGTACGGCCCTGTAACACTCACTGTACGGCCCTGTAACACTCACTGTACGGCCCTGTAACACTCACTGTACGGCCCTGTTTACACTCACTGTACGGCCCTGTAACACTCACTGTACGGCCCTGTAACACTCACTGTACGGCCCTGTAACACTCACTGTACGGCCCTGTAACACTCACTGTACGGCCCTGTAGCACTCACTGTACGGCCCTGTAACACTCACTGTACGGCCCTGTTTACACTCACTGTACGGCCCTGTAACACTCACTGTACGGCCCTGTAACACTCACTGTACGGCCCTGTTTACACTCACTGTACGGCCCTGTTTACACTCACTGTACGGCCCTGTAACACTCACTGTACTGCCCTGTTTACACTCACTGTACGGCCCTGTTTACACTCACTGTACGGCCCTGTAACACTCACTGTACGGCCCTGTAACACTCACTGTACGGCCCTGTTTACACTCACTGTACGGCCCTGTTTACACTCACTGTACGGCCCTGTAACACTCACTGTACGGCCCTGTAACACTCACTGTACGGCCCTGTATACACTCACTGTACGGCCCTGTAACACTCACTGTACGGCCCTGTAACACTCACTGTATGGCCCTGTTTACACTCACTGTACGGCCCTGTAACACTCACTGTACGGCCCTGTAACACTCACTGTACGGCCCTGTAACACTCACTGTACGGCCCTGGTAACACTCACTGTACGGCCCTGTAACACTCACTGCACGGCCCTGTAACACTCACTGCACGGCCCTGTAACACTCACTGTACGGCCCTGTAGCACTCACTGTACGGCCCTGTAACACTCACTGTACGGCCCTGTAGCACTCACTGTACGGCCCTGTAACACTCACTGTACGGCCCTGTTTACACTCACTGTACGGCCCTGTAACACTCACTGTACTGCCCTGTTTCCACTCACTCTACGGCCCTGTTTACACTCACTGTACGGCCCTGTAACACTCACTGTACGGCCCTGTTTACACTCACTGTACGGCCCTGTAACACTCACTGTACGGCCCTGTAACACTCACTGTACGGCCCTGTTTACACTTACTGTACGGCCCAGTTTACACTCACTCTACGGCCCAGTTTACACTCACTGTACGGCCCTGTTTACACTCACTGTACGGCCCTGTAACACTCACTGTACGGCCCTGTTTACACTCACTGTACGGCCCTGTAACACTCACTGTACGGCCCTGTTTACACTTACTGTACGGCCCAGTTTACACTCACTCTACGGCCCAGTTTACACTCACTGTACGGCCCTGTTTACACTCACTGTACGGCCCAGTTTACACTCACTCTACGGCCCAGTTTACACTTACTGTACAGCCCTGTAACACTCACTGTACGGCCCTGTTTACACTCACTGTACGGCCCTGTAACACTCACTGTACGGCCCTGTTTACACTCACTGTACGGCCCTGTAACACTCACTGTACGGCCCTGTTTACACTTACTGTACGGCCCAGTTTACACTCACTCTACGGCCCAGTTTACACTCACTGTACGGCCCTGTTTACACTCACTGTACGGCCCAGTTTACACTCACTCTACGGCCCAGTTTACACTTACTGTACGGCCCTGTAACACTCACTGTACGGCCCTGTAACACTCACTCTACGGCCCAGTTTACACTCACTGTACGGCCCTGTTTACACTTACTGTACGGCCCTGTAACACTCACTGTACGGCCCTGTTTACACTTACTGTACGGCCCAGTTTACACTCACTCTACGGCCCAGTTTACACTCACTGTACGGCCCTGTTTACACTCACTGTACGGCCCTGTAACACTCACTGTACGGCCCTGTTTACACTCACTGTACGGCCCTGTAACACTCACTGTACGGCCCTGTTTACACTTACTGTACGGCCCAGTTTACACTCACTCTACGGCCCAATTTACACTCACTGTACGGCCCTGTTTACACTCACTGTACGGCCCAGTTTACACTCACTCTACGGCCCAGTTTACACTTACTGTACGGCCCTGTAACACTCACTGTACGGCCCTGTAACACTCACTGTACGGCCCTGTAACACTCACTCTACGGCCCAGTTTACACTCACTGTACGGCCCTGTTTACACTTACTGTACGGCCCTGTAACACTCACTGTACGGCCCTGTAACACTCACTCTACGGCCCAGTTTACACTCACTGTACGGCCCTGTTTACACTTACTGTACGGCCCTGTAACACTCACTGTACGGCCCAGTTTACACTCACTCTACGGCCCAATTTACACTCACTGTACGGCCCTGTTTACACTCACTGTGCGGCCCTGTTTACACTCACTCTACGGCCCTGTTTACACTCACTGTACGGCCCAGTTTACACTCACTGTACGGCCCTGTTTACACTTACTGTACACCTGCAGCATCCCTCGGACAGCGTTCCCCCCTCGTGTATTTTCCACTTTACACTCGTAGATCCCTGCATCACCCGTCTGAATGTTGAGCACCTCCAGCACGGCCTGTGATTTCCTCAGTCTTGCCCTGCTCGGTAAGTTACCGTCCAGCTTGCGCCAGGTGATGGTGGGAACGGGGCTGAAATAGTGACACAGTGAGTCAGTCAAAGAGAGTCACAGAGACGGGCAACAAGGCCCAGAGTGAGCACAATCCTACTGGGCAGGTACAGTCCCACTCGCACAGTTAATGGACAGTCCATCAGTTCAATCAGTGTTTCCCCTTCGGACAGATCAACTCAACCGACCCACCTCAATGTAACCCGTAACCCACCTACCCACCTCAACGTAACCCGTAACCCACCGACCCACCTCAACATAACCCGTAACCCACCTACCCACCTCAACGTAACCCGTAACCCACCTACCCACCTCAACATAACCCGTAACCCACCGACCCACCTCAACATAACCCGTAACCCACCGACCCACCTCAACATAACCCGTAACCCACCGACCCACCTCAACGTAACCCATAACCCACCGACCCACCTCAACATAACCCGTAACCCACCAACCCACCTCAACATAACCCGTAACCCACCGACCCACCTCAACATAACCCGTAACCCACCGACCCACCTCAACGTAACCCGTAACCCACCGACCCACCTCAACATAACCCGTAACCCACCAACCCACCTCAACATAACCCGTAACCCACCTACCCACCTCAACATAACCCGTAACCCACCTACCCACCTCAACATAACCCGTAACCCACCGACCCACCTCAACATAACCCGTAACCCACCGACCCACCTCAACATAACCCGTAACCCACCGACCCACCTCAACGTAACCCGTAACCCCACCGACCCACCTCAACGTAACCCGTAACCCACCGACCCACCTCAACATAACCCGTAACCCACCGACCCACCTCAACATAACCCGTAACCCCACCGACCCACCTCAACATAACCCGTAACCCACCGACCCACCTCAACATAACCCGTAACCCCACCGACCCACCTCAACATAACCCGTAACCCCACCGACCCACCTCAACATAACCCGTAACCCACCGACCCACCTCAACATAACCCGTAACCCACCTACCCACCTCAATGTAACCCGTAACCCACCGACCCACCTCAACATAACCCGTAACCCACCGACCCACCTCAACATAACCCGTAACCCACCAACCCACCTCAACATAACCCGTAACCCACCGACCCACCTCAACATAACCCGTAACCCACCGACCCACCTCAACATAACCCGTAACCCACCGACCCACCTCAACATAACCCGTAACCCACCGACCCACCTCAACATAACCCATAACCCACCGACCCACCTCAACGTAACCCGTAACCCACCGACCCACCTCAACATAACCCGTAACCCACCGACCCACCTCAACATAACCCGTAACCCACCGACCCACCTCAACATAACCCGTAACCCCACCGACCACCTCAACGTAACCCGTAACCCACCGACCCACCTCAACATAACCCGTAACCCACCGACCCACCTCAACATAACCCGTAACCCCACCGACCCACCTCAACATAACCCGTAACCCCACCGACCCACCTCAACATAACCCGTAACCCACCGACCCACCTCAACATAACCCGTAACCCCACCTACCCACCTCAACATAACCCGTAACCCACCTACCCACCTCAACGTAACCCATAACCCACCTACCCACCTCAACGTAACCCATAACCCCACCGACCCACCTCACCTTAACCTATAACCCACCTACCCACCTTATCTTAACCCATAACCCACCTACCCACCTCAACATAACCCATAACCCCACCGACCCACCTCAACGTAACCCATAACCCACCGACCCACCTCACCTTAACCTATAACCCACCTACCCACCTTATCTTAACCCATAACCCACCGACCCACCTCAACGTAACCCATAACCCACCGACCCACCTCAACGTAACCCGTAACCCACCGACCCACCTCAACATAACCCGTAACCCACCGACCCACCTCAACGTAACCCATAACCCACCGACCCACCTCAACGTAACCCATAACCCACCGACCCACCTCAACGTAACCCGTAACCCACCGACCCACCTCAACATAACCCGTAACCCACCGACCCACCTCAACGTAACCCATAACCCACCGACCCACCTCAACGTAACCCATAACCCACCGACCCACCTCAACATAACCCATAACCCACCGACCCACCTCAACGTAACCCATAACCCACCGACCCACCTCAACGTAACCCATAACCCCACCGACCCACCTCAACGTAACCCATAACCCACCGACCCACCTCAACGTAACCCATAACCCACCTACCCACCTCAACATAACCCATAACCCACCTACCTACTTCACCTTAACCCATAACCCACCTAATCTTAACCCATAACCCACCTACCCACCTCATCTTAACCCATAACCCCACCTCCCCACCTTAGCTTAACCCATAACCCCACCTCCCCACCTTAGCTTAACGCATAACCCCACCTACCTACTTCACCTTAACCCATAACCCACCTAATCTTAACCCATAACCCACCTACCCACCTCATCTTAACCCATAACCCACCTCCCCACCTCATCTTAACCCATAACCCACCTACCTACTTCACCTTAACCTATAACCCACCTACCCACCTCATCTTAACCCATAACCCACCTACCGACTTCACCTTAACCCATAACCCACCTACCCACCTCATCTTAACCCATAACCCACCTACCCACCTTTTCTTAACCCATAACCCACCTACCCATCTTATCTTAACCCATAACCCACCTACCCACCTTATCTTAACCCATAACCCACCTACCCATCTTATCTTAACCCATAACCCCACCTACCCACCTAACCTTGGTCCATACCCCACCTGCTCCCCTTACCCCTCATTCCCTCCTCTCTCCACAAAACCATCTAATGGCCCCTTGACCCCACTGACCTCCTGCCCTCTTCAATGTGGGATTTTATTCTTGAACTCAATGTCCCGTTGGTTGATATGTGGGGACTGGGATCAGGTGTTGAATTCTGATCTCTGTTTCTCTGTTGATGAACGTTCCCTGAATCCTTTGATAGCGGACTCTGTTTCTGCCTCGCGATACACGGGGAGTGGGAGACGCAGCTGCCATCTTGGCCATTCCCGCTGAGAATTCCAGTTCTAACGGGCGGAAAGCAGCAACTCGCCAAGGCTTCTTCGACAGCACCTCCCAAGCCCACGACCTCTACCACCTAGAAGGACAAGGGCAGCAGGCACATGGGAACACCACCACCTGCACGTTCCCCTCCAAGTCACACACCATCCCGACTTGGAAATATATCGGCCGTTCCTTCATCGTCGCTGGGTCAAAATCCTGGAACTCCCTCCCTACCAGCACTGTGGGAGAACCGTCACCACACGGACTGCAGCGGTTCAAGAAGGCGGCTCACCACCACCTTCTCAAGGGGCAATTAGGGATGGGCAATAAATGCCGGCCTCGCCAGCGACGCCCACATCCCCAGAATGAGCTACAAACAAGACAAGTGACTGAACGAATCACTTTGAACGGACTCCGACAGGAACTTTAAACTCTCAGTGTTATCTCTTGTGAGCAGCGAGGGGTGAGGAGTGCGATACTTGAAGAGATTTGCCGATGTGAGTTGCTTTATCAGATTGCTGATCGCACTCCATGAAGCAGTGAATTCAATCCCATTAGTCCATCTTTGCACAATGACCCTGTCCACATTTAATAATTAATTTCCCTGGAGATCCATCCTTCACATCTTTAATTAGTGTCAGCCTCATTTTGTTTAACACCTTATCTCATTCCGTGTGAAGAGACGTCTGTTGAGGACATGCAGCTCTTTAATGATTACATTCTTGCTCGCTGCCTCGGTCAGGCCGCCTGAGACTGGGACCATCTTCCAAAAGGCAACTTGCCTTAGTTCCAGAATTCCACACTCCATTTCAGCAAACACTTGGATCATCTCGCTCTTCGATGTGTGGACTTTAGAACTTTTAGGGATGGGAAGAGGCCATCAGCCCTAATAAGCCTGTCCCCTTTCATAGATCCTCCCCATCTTCTCACTATAACCCATATCCTCCTCCCCACCTTCTCACCATAACCCATATCCTCCTCCCCACCTTCTCACCATAACCCATATCCTCCTCCCCATCTTCTCACTATAACCCATATCCTCCTCCCCATCTTCTCACTATAACCCATATCCTCCTCCCCACCTTCTCACCATAACCCATATCCTCCTCCCCACCTTCTCACCATAACCCATATACTCCTCCCCACCTTCTCATTATAACCCATATCCTCCTCCCCACCTTCTCACCATAACCCATATCCTCACCTCCCCACCTTCTCACCATAACCCATATCCTCCTCCTCATCTTCTCACTATAACCCATATCCTCCTCCCCATCTTCTCACCATAACCCATATCCTCCTCCCCATCTTCTCACTATAACCCATATCCTCCTCCTCATCTTCTCACCATAACCCATATCCTCCTCTCCACCTTCTCACCATAACCCATATCCTCCTCCCCACCTTCTCACCATAACCCATATCCTCCTCCCCATCTTCTCACCATAACCCATATCCTCCTCCTCATCTTCTCACCATAACCCATAGCCTCCTCCCCATCTTCTCACTATAACCCATATCCGCCTCCCCATCTTCTCACTATAACCCATATCCTCCTCTCCACCTTCTCACCATAACCCATATCCTCCTCCCCACCTTCTCACCATAACCCATATCCTCCTCCCCATCTTCTCACTATAACCCGTATCCTCCTCCCCACCTTCTCACCATAACCCATATCCTCCTCCCCACCTTCTCACCATAACCCATATCCTCCTCCTCATCTTCTCACCATAACCCATATCCTCACCTCCCCACCTTCTCACCATAACCCATATCCTCCTCCCCATCTTCTCACCATAACCCATATCCTCACCTCCCCATCTTCTCACCATAACCCATATCCTCCTCCCCATCTTCTCACCATAACCCATATCCTCCTCCCCACCTTCTCACCAAAACCCATATCCTCCTCCCCATCTTCTCACCAAAACCCATATCTTCCTCCCCATCTTCTCACCATAACCCATATCCTCCTCCCCACCTTCTCACCAAAACCCATATCCTCCTCGCCATCTTCTCACCATAACCCATATCCTCAGCTCCCCACCTTCTCACTATAACCCATATCCTCACCTCCCCACCTTCTCACCATAACCCATATCCTCCTCTCCATCTTCTCACCATAACCCATATCCTCCTCCAAATCTTCTCACCATAACCCATATCCTCACCTCCCCACCTTCTCACCATAACCCATATCCTCCTCCTCACCTTCTCACCATAACCCATATCCTCCTCCTCACCTTCTCACCATAACCCATATCCTCCTCCCCACCTTCTCACCATAACCCATATCCTCCTCCCCACCTTCTCATCATAACCCATATCCTCCTCCCCACCTTCTCACTATAACCCATATCCTCACCTCCCCACCTTCTCACCATAACCCATATCCTCCTCTCCACCTTCTCACCATAACCCATATCCTCACCTCCCCACCTTCTCACCATAACCCATATCCTCCTCCCCATCTTCTCACCATAACCCATATCCTCCTCTCCATCTTCTCACCATAACCCATATCCTCCTCCCCATCTTCTCACCATAACCCATATCCTCCTCCCCATCTTCTCACCATAACCCATATCCTCCTCTCCACCTTCTCACCATAACCCATATCCTCACCTCCCCACCTTCTCACCATAACCCATATCCTCCTCCCCATCTTCTCACCATAACCCATATCCTCCTCCCCATCTTCTCACCATAACCCATATCCTCCTCCCCATCTTCTCACCATAACCCATATCCTCCTCTCCACCTTCTCACCATAACCCATATCCTCCTCCCCACCTTCTCACCATAACCCATATCCTCACCTCCCCACCTTCTCACAATAACCCATATCCTCCTTCCCATCTTCTCACCATAACCCATATCCTCCTCCCCATCTTCTCACCATAACCCATATCCTCCTCCCCATCTTCTCACCATAACCCATATCCTCCTCCCCACCTTCTCACTATTTACTCTGTATCTAACCTGTGCTGTACCTGCCCTGGGAGTGTTTGATGGGACAGTGTAGAGGGAGTTTTACTCTGTATCTAACCCTGTACCTGCCCTGGGAGTGTTTGATGGGACAGTGTAGAGGGAGCTTTACTCTGTATTTAACCCTGTACCTGCCCCTGGGAGTGTTTGATGGGACAGTGTGGAGGGAGCTTTACTCTGTATCTAACCCTGTACCTGCCCTGGGAGTGTTTGATGGGACAGTGTAGAGGGAGCTTTACTCTGTATCTAACCCTGTACCTGCCCTGGGAGTGTTTGATGGGACAGTGTAGAGGGAGATTTACTCTGTATCTAACCCGTGTTGTACCTGCCCTGGGAGTGTTTGATGGGACAGTGTAGAGGGAGCTTTACTCTGTATCTAACCCGTGCTGTACCTGCCCTGGGAGTGTTGATGGGACAGTGTAGAGGGAGCTTTACTCTGTATCTAACCTGTACTGAACCTGCCCTGGGAGTGTTTGATGGGACAGTGTAGAGGGAGCTTTACTCTGTATCTAACCCGTGCTGTACCTGCCCTGGGAATGTTTGATGGGACAGTGTAGAGGGAGCTTTACTCTGTATCTAACCCTGTACCTGCCCCTGGGAGTGTTTGATGGGACAGTGTAGAGGGAGCTTTACTCTGTATCTCACCCTGTACCTGCCCTGGAAGGGCAAGGCTGGTAGAAGTAGGGAACCTTGGATGACTCGGGAGATTGAGGCACTAGTCAAAAATAAGAAGGAGGCATATGACATGCATAGGCAGCTGGGATCAAGTGGATCCCTTGAAGAGTATAGAGATTGCCGGAGTAGAGTTAAGAGAGAAATCAGGAGGGCAAAAAGGGGATATGAGATTGCTTTGGCAGATCAGGCAAAGGTGAATCCAAAGAGCTTCTACAAATACATAAAGGGCAAAAGGGTAACTAGGGAGAGAGTAGGGCCTCTTAAGGATCAACAAGGTCATCTATGTGCGGAACCACAAGAGATGGGTGAGATCCTGAATGAATATTTCACATCGGTATTTACGGTTGAGAAAGGCATGGATGTTAGGGAACTTGGGGAAATAAATAGTGATGTCTTGAGGAGTGTACATATTACAGAGAGGGAGGTGCTGGAAGTCTTAACGCGCATCAAGGTAGATAAATCTCCGGGACCTGATGAAATGTATCCCAGGACGTTATGGGAGGTTAGGGAGGAAATTGCGGGTCCCCTAGCAGAGATATTTGAATCATCCACCGCTACAGGTGAGGTGCCTGAAGATTGGAGGGTAGCAAATGTTGTGCCTTTGTTTAAGAAGGGCGGCAGGGAAAAGCCTGGGAACTACAGACCAGTGAGCCTGACATCTGTAGTGGGTAAGTTGTTAGAGGGTATTCTGAGGGACAGGATCTACAGGCATTTGGAGAGGCAGGGACTAATTAGGAACAGTCAGCATGGTTTTGTGAGAGGAAAATCATGTATCACGAATTTGATTGAGTTTTTTGAATGGGTAACCAAGAAGATAGATGAGGGCTGTGCAGTAGACGTGGTCTACATGGACTTTAGCAAAGCATTTGACAAGGTACCGCATGGTAGGTTGTTACATAAGGTTAGATCTCACGGGATCCAAGGTGAGGTAGCCAATTGGATACAAAATTGGCTTGACGACAGAAGACAGAGGGTGGTTGTCGAGGGTTGTTTTTCAAACTGGATGCCTGTGTCCAGCGGTGTGCCTCAGGGATCGGTGCTGGGTCCGCTGTTATTTGTTATTTATATTAATGATTTGGATGAGAATTTAGGAGGCATGGTTAGTAAGTTTGCAGATGACACCAAGATTGGTGGCATTGTGGACAGTGAAGAAGGTTATCTAGGATTGCAACGGGATCTTGATAAATTGGGCCAGTGGGCCGATGAATGGCAGATGGAGTTTAATTTAGATAAATGTGAGGTGATGCATTTTGGTAGATCGAATCGGGCCAGGACCTACTCCGTTAATGGTAGGGCGTTGGGGAGAGTTATAGAACAAAGAGATCTAGGAGTACAGATTCATAGCTCCTTGAAAGTGGAGTCACAGGTGGATAGGGTGGTGAAGAAGGCATTCAGCATGCTTGGTTTCATTGGTCAGAACATTGAATGCAGGAGTTGGGATGTCTTGTTGAAGTTGTACAGGGCATTGGTGAGGCCACACTTGGAGTACTGTGTACAGTTCTGGTCACCCTATTATAGAAAGGATATTATTAAACTAGAAAGAGTGCAGAAAAGATTTACTAGGATGCTACCGGGACTTGATGGTTTGACTTACAGGGAGAGGTTAGACAGACTGGGACTTTATTCCCTGGAGAGTAGGAGGTTAAGGGGTGATCTTATAGAAGTCTATAAAATAATGAGGGGCATAGATAAGGTCGATAGTCAAAATCTTTTCCCAAAGGTAGGGGAGTCTATAACGAGGGGGCACAGATTTAAGGTGAGAGGGGAGAGATACAAAAGGATCCAGAGGGGCAATTTTTTCACTCAAAGGGTGGTGAGTGTCTGGAATGAGCTGCCAGAGGCAGTAGTAGAGGCGGGTACAATTTTGTCTTTTAAAAAGCATTTGGACAGTTACATGGGGAAGATGGGTATCGAGGGATATGGGCCAAGTGCAGGCAATTGGGACTAGCTTAGTGGTATAAACTGGGCGACATGGACATGTTGGGCCGAAGGGCCTGTTTCCATGTTGTAACTTCTATGATTCTATGATTCTATTTGATGGGACAGTGTGGAGGGAGCTTTACTCTGTATCTAACCCGTGCTGTACCTGCCCTGGGAGTGTTTGATGGGACAGTGTAGAGGGAGCTTTACTCTGTATCTAACCCTGTACCTGCCCTGGGAGTGTTTGATGGGACAGTGTAGAGGGAGCTTTACTCTGTATCTAACCCTGTATCTGCCCTGGGAGTGTTTGATGGGACAGTGTAGAGGGAGCTTTACTCTGTATCTAACCCTGTACCTGCCCTGGGAGTGTTTGATGGGACAGTGTAGAGGGAGCTTTACTCTGTATCTAACCCTGTACCTGCCCTGGGAGTGTTTGATGGGACAGTGTAGAGGGAGCTTTACTCTGTATCTAACCCTGTACCTGCCCCTGGGAGTGTTTGATGGGACAGTGTAGAGGGAGCTTTACTCTGTATCTAACCCTGTACCTGCCCTGGGAGTGTTTGATGGGACAGTGTAGAGGGAGCTTTACTCTGTATCTAACCCTGTACCTGCCCTGGGAGTGTTTGATGGGACAGTGTAGAGGGAGCTTTACTCTGTATCTAACCCTGTACCTGCCCCTGGGAGTGTTTGATGGGACAGTGTAGAGGGAGCTTTACTCTGTATCTAACCCTGTACCTGCCCCGGGAGTGTTTGACGGGACAGTGTAGAGGGAGCTTTACTCTGTATCTAACCCTGTACCTGCCCTGGGAGTGTTTGACGGGGCAGTGTAGAGGGAGCTTTACTCTGTATCTAACCCTGTACCTGCCCCGGGAGTGTTTGATGGGACAGTGTAGAGGGAGCTTTACTCTGTATCTAACCCGTGCTGGATCTCGTAGTTCAGTTGGAGAACACCTCATTTGTCTGCACTGACAATCCTTTCCTCGAGGAACACAAACATCCATAAATAAATAAATGGAATGAATTATAGATGTGATGTACACATTGGATTTGTGAACTGAATTCTCGCCAACCGCCCTGACACCCTGAGGCTGGGCATGTTACTGACGATTTAATGTGAGCTTTCACAATCACTCTGGACACAGAGACATTGGCAATAAACAGACAACAAATTCCCCCCACTCTCACTCTCACTGTGTGTGAGAATGAGATATCAGGGCCCAGACAATTCCTGTCTCACCTCAAACAATCCCAGTCAGTGTTTACTGCTCACTCCAAAACCTTCCCTCACTCTCCCCATCTTTGTGTCTTTCTCTCCATCTCAGTCCTGCCCTCTGTCCCTTTACCTGTCTCCATTTCTCTGTCTCTCTTGTTCTCTGTCTCAGTCTCTCCCTCCCTCTGTCCACCCTTCTGTGTCTCTCACTCCCTTTCCGTATCTTTCTCTCTCTATTTCCCCTCAGTCTCTTTCTCTCTCTCTATTCCCCCTCAGTCTCTTTCTCTCTCTCTATTCCCCCCCAGTCTCTTTCTCTCTCTCTATTCCCCCCCAGTCTCTTTCTCTCTCTCTATTCCCCCCAGTCTCTTTCTCTCCATTCCCCCCCCAGTCTCTCTCTCTATTCCCCCTCAGTCTCTTTCTCTCTCTCTATTCCCCCCCAGTCTCTTTCTCTCTCTCTATTCCCCCCCAGTCTCTTTCTCTCTCTCTATTCCCCCCCAGTCTCTTTCTCTCTCTCTATTCCCCCCAGTCTCTTTCTCTCTCTCTATTCCCCCCAGTCTCTTTCTCTCTCTCTATTCCCCCCCAGTCTCTCTCTGTTCCCCCCAGTCTCTTTCTCTCTCTGTATTCCCCCCCAGTCTCTTTCTCTCTCTCTATTCCCCCTCAGTCTCTTTCTCTCTCTCTATTCCCCCAGTCTCTTTCTCTCTCTCTATTCCCCCCCAGTCTCTTTCTCTCTCTCTATTCCCCCTCAGTCTCTTTCTCTCTCTCTATTCCCCCCCAGTCTCTTTCTCTCTCTCTATTCCCCTCAGTATCTTTCTCTCTCTCTATTCCCCCACAGTCTCTTTCTCTCCCTCTATTCCCCCCAGTCTCTTTCTCGCTCCCTATTCCCCCCAGTCTCTCTCTCTGTTCCCCCCAGTCTCTTTCTCTCTCTCTATTCCCCCCCAGTCTCTTTCTCTCTCTCTATTCCCCCCCAGTCTCTTTCTCTCTCTCTATTCCCTCCAGTCTCTTTCTCTCTCTCTATTCCCCCCAGTCTCTTTCTCTTTCTCTATTCCCCCCAGTCTCTTTCTCTCTCTCTATTCCCCCTCAGTCTCTTTCTCTCTCTCTATTCCCCCTCAGTCTCTTTCTCTCTCTTTATTCCCCCCCAGTCTCTTTCTCTCTCTCTATTCCCTCCAGTCTCTTTCTCTCTCTCTATTCCCCCCAGTCTCTCTCTCTATTCCCCCTCAGTCTCTTTCTCTCTCTCTATTCCCCCCCAGTCTCTTTCTCTCTCTCTATTCCCCCCCAGTCTCTTTCTCTTTCTCTATTCCCCCCAGTCTCTTTCTCTCTCTCTATTCCCCCTCAGTCTCTTTCTCTCTCTCTATTCCCCCTCAGTCTCTTTCTCTCTCTTTATTCCCCCCCAGTCTCTTTCTCTCTCTCTATTCCCTCCAGTCTCTTTCTCTCTCTTTATTCCCCCCCAGTCTCTTTCTCTCTCTCTATTCCCTCCAGTCTCTTTCTCTCTCTCCATTCCCCCTCAGTCTCTTTCTCTCTCTCTATTCCCCCTCAGTCTCTTTCTCTCTCTCTATTCCCCCCCAGTCTCTTTCTCTCTCTCTATTCCCTCCAGTCTCTTTCTCTCTCTCTATTCCCCCCCAGTCTCTCTCTCTATTCCCCCTCAGTCTCCTTCTCTCTCTCTATTCCCCCCACTCTCTCTCTCTTTCTATTCCCCCCAGTCTCTTTCTCTCTCTCTATTCCCCCTCAGTCTCTTTCTCTCTCTCTATTCCCCCCCAGTCTCTTTCTCTCTCTCTATTCCCCTCAGTCTCTTTCTCTCTCTCTATTCCCCCAGTCTCTTTCTCTCTCTCTATTCCCCCCAGTCTCTCTCTCTATTCCCCCAGTCTCTTTCTCTCTCTCTATTCCCCCAGTCTCTTTCTCTCTCTCTATTCCTCCCCAGTCTCTTTCTCTCTCTCTATTCCCCCCCACTCTCTCTCTCTATTCCCTCAGTCTCTCTCTCTCTCTATTCCCCCTCAGTCTCTTTCTCTCTCTCTATTCCCCCCAGTCTCTTTCTCTCTCTCTATTCCCTCAGTCTCTTTCTCTCTCTCTATTCCCCCAGTCTCTTTCTCTCTCTCTATTCCCCCCAGTCTCTTTCTCTCTCTCTATTCCCCCGTCTCTTTCTCTCTCTCTATTCCCCCCAGTCTCTTTCTCTCTCTCTATTCCCCCCAGTCTCTTTCTCTCTCTCTATTCCCCCCCAGTCTCTCTCTCTCTCTATTCCCCCCAGTCTCTTTCTCTCTCTCTATTCCCCCCCAGTCTCTCTCTCTATTCCCCCCAGTCTCTTTCTCTCTCTCTATTCCCCCCAGTCTCTTTCTCTCTCTCTATTCCCCCCAGTCTCTTTCTCTCTCTCTATTCCCCCCCAGTCTCTCTCTCTATTCCCCCCAGTCTCTTTCTCTCTCTCTATTCCCCCCAGTCTCTCTCTCTAGTCCCCCCAGTCTCTCTCTCTCTCCATTCCCTCAGTCTCTTTCTCTCTCTCTATTCCCCCCAGTCTCTTTCTCTCTCTCTATTCCCCCCAGTCTCTCTCTCTATTCCCCCCAGTCTCTTTCTCTCTCTCTATTCCCCAAGTCTCTTTCTCTCTCTCTATTCCCCCAGTCTCTTTCTCTCTCTCTATTCCCCCCAGTCTCTTTCTCTCTCTCTATTCCCCCGTCTCTTTCTCTCTCTCTATTCCCCCCAGTCTCTTTCTCTCTCTATTCCCCCCAGTCTCTTTCTCTCTCTCTATTCCCCCAGTCTCTTTCTCTCTCTCTATTCCCCCAGTCTCTTTCTCTCTCTCTATTCCCCAAGTCTCTTTCTCTCTCTCTATTCCCCCAGTCTTTTTCTCTCTCTCTATTCCCCCCAGTCTCTTTCTCTCTCTCTATTCCCCCAGTCTCTCTCTCTCTCTCTATTCCCCCCAGTCTCTTTCTCTCTCTCTATTCCCCAGTCTCTTTCTCTCTCTCTATTCCCCCAGTCTCTTTCTCTCTCTCTATTCCCCCCAGTCTCTTTCTCTCTCTCTATTCCCCCGTCTCTTTCTCTCTCTCTATTCCCCCAGTCTCTTTCTCTCTCTATTCCCCCCAGTCTCTTTCTCTCTCTCTATTCCCCCAGTCTTTTTCTCTCTCTCTATTTCCCCCAGTCTCTTTCTCTCTCTATTCCCCCCAGTCTCTTTCTCTCTCTCTATTCCCTCAGTCTCTTTCTCTCTCTCTATTCCCCCCCAGTCTCTCTCTCTCTATTCCCCCCAGTCTCTTTCTCTCTCTCTATTCCCCCGTCTCTTTCTCTCTCTCCATTCCCCCCAGTCTCTTTCTCTCTCTCTATTCCCCCCAGTCTCTTTCTCTCTCTCTATTCCCCCCAGTCTCTTTCTCTCTCTCTATTCCCCCCAGTCTCTCTCTCTATTCCCCCCAGTCTCTTTCTCTCTCTGTATTCCCCAAGTCTCTTTCTCTCTCTCTATTCCCCCAGTCTCTTTCTCTCTCTCTATTCCCTCAGTCTCTTCTCTCTCTATTCCCCCAGTCTCTTTCTCTCTCTCTATTCCCTCAGTCTCTTTCTCTCTCTATTCCCCCCAGTCTCTCTCTCTCTATTCCCCCCAGTCTCTTTCTCTCTCTCTATTCCCCCAGTCTCTTTCTCTCTCTCTATTCCCCCCAGTCTCTTTCTCTCTCTCTATTCCCCCCAGTCTCTCTCTCTATTCCCCCAGTCTCTTTCTCTCTCTCTATTCCCCCCCAGTCTCTCTCTCTCTATTCCCCCCAGTCTCTTTCTCTCTCTCTATTCCCCCGTCTCTTTCTCTCTCTCTATTCCCCCCAGTCTCTTTCTCTCTCTCTATTCCCCCCAGTCTCTTTCTCTCTCTCTATTCCCCCAGTCTCTTTCTCTCTCTCTATTCCCCCCAGTCTCTCTCTCTATTCCCCCCAGTCTCTTTCTCTCTCTCTATTCCCCCCAGTCTCTTTCTCTCTCTCTATTCCCCCAGTCTCTTTCTCTCTCTCTATTCCCCCAGTCTCTTTCTCTCTCTCTATTCCCCCCAGTCTCTTTCTCTCTCTCTATTCCCTCAGTCTCTTTCTCTCTCTCTATTCCCCCCCAGTCTCTCTCTCTCTCTCTATTCCCCCCAGTCTCTTTCTCTCTCTCTATTCCCCCGTCTCTTTCTCTCTCTCTATTCCCCCCAGTCTCTTTCTCTCTCTCTATTCCCCCAGTCTCTTTCTCTCTCTCTATTCCCCCCAGTCTCTTTCTCTCTCTATTCCCCCCAGTCTCTTTCTCTCTCTCTATTCCCTCAGTCTCTTTCTCTCTCTCTATTCCCCCCCAGTCTCTCTCTCTCTATTCCCCCCAGTCTCTTTCTCTCTCTCTATTCCCCCCAGTCTCTTTCTCTCTCTATTCCCCCCAGTCTCTTTCTCTCTCTCTATTCCCTCAGTCTCTTTCTCTCTCTCTATTCCCCCCAGTCTCTCTCTCTCTCTCTATTCCCCCCAGTCTCTTTCTCTCTCTCTATTCCCCCGTCTCTTTCTCTCTCTCTATTCCCCCCAGTCTCTTTCTCTCTCTCTATTCCCCCAGTCTCTTTCTCTCTCTCTATTCCCCCCAGTCTCTTTCTCTCTCTATTCCCCCCAGTCTCTTTCTCTCTCTCTATTCCCTCAGTCTCTTTCTCTCTCTCTATTCCCCCCAGTCTCTCTCTCTCTATTCCCCCGTCTCTTTCTCTCTCTCTATTCCCCCCAGTCTCTTTCTCTCTCTCTATTCCCCCCAGTCTCTTTCTCTCTCTCTATTCCCTCAGTCTCTTTCTCTCTCTCTATTCCCCCCCAGTCTCTCTCTCTCTATTCCCCCGTCTCTTTCTCTCTCTCTATTCCCCCCAGTCTCTTTCTCCTCTCTATTCCCCCCAGTCTCTTTCTCTCTCTCTATTCCCCCCAGTCTCTTTCTCTCTCTATTCCCCCCAGTCTCTTTCTCTCTCTCTATTCCCTCAGTCTCTTTCTCTCTCTCTATTCCCCCCCAGTCTCTCTCTCTCTATTCCCCCCAGTCTCTTTCTCTCTCTCTATTCCCCCGTCTCTTTCTCTCTCTCTATTCCCCCCAGTCTCTTTCTCTCTCTATTCCCCCCAGTCTCTTTCTCTCTCTCTATTCCCTCAGTCTCTTTCTCTCTCTCTATTCCCCCCCAGTCTCTCTCTCTCTATTCCCCCGTCTCTTTA